>NW_024080644.1:2730398-2799179 GCF_003009895.1 Hyaena hyaena | reverse complement strand
CCTACCGCATCAGAATCCAGGAATTTCTCCTGAAAGCCTCCCAAGGGAGATGGGGAGGCGTTACAGGCTGTATTATGTACCCCTTACCCCACGTCATGTGCTGACGTCCTAACCTCTAATACCTCAAATACAGAATGTGACTATATTTGAGCCTGTAAAGGGCTGACTACGTAGAAGTAAGACCCTATGGGTGTGCCCTAATCCAATCTGACTGATGTCCTCGTAAGAAGAGGCGATTAGGACACAGATACCTCGCACAGAGGGAGGAAGCCGTGGTGAGCACGCAGGGAGGAGGCTTAACCACCTGCAAGCCAAGGAGAGAGACCTGCAGCAGCCCCCCCCCCCCCCCCGGCCCCCGCCCAGCCCTCAGAAGGAACCCACCTGGCTGGCACCTTGATCTGGGCTGCCTGGCTCTGGAACTGTGGGAAATCACATTTCTGATGTTTAAGCCTCGAGCCTGTGGTACAGGAGGCGAGCGGAAGCCGGCCTCCCTCCAATTCCCCACAGACCTCCGTCGTCTCGTGTTCTGCCAGGACCCAGATCGGTTGCGGTTCAAGCCCTGTCTGCGTGCCACGTGGCAGGTCACGGGGACTCGGTGGGGGAGCGGTTCCTCGGGGAGCGCTTGCCTGTCACCTGCCTGGTGGATAATGAGAGAGTGTGCTAGCCGTGGCTTTCAGAGACTTCAATGCACCTGCGTGGGTTCACTTATAAAGTATGGTTTTCACCTAAATATTTTTATTCTGGGCCACCTGAGTGGCTCAGTAGGTCGAGGGTCCGACTTCAGCTCAGGCCATGATCTCGTGAGTTTGAGCCCCGCCAGTAAGCGGACTGTGGTGTTTCTAACACCAAAGGTCATGGTGGCTTAGGATAGGACGGGCGGCAACGAAGGGGGAGAAAAGTAGATAAATTTGAGCTATGTGGAATGTATGGCAAATCTCACCGTCCCCGCCCCAGGGCACTCCCCTCCCTGGCTTGTATGTGCAGAGTCTTTCTAGAGAGTTAACGCACGCGAGCCTCCACGTATGAAACTCTGTTTTATCTTTTGTTTGCTTAAACAGTGGAATCTATATTTTTGCAGGATGCTTTTTGTTTTCACTTGATGGTACTCGGACAGCCTTACAGATCGGAATGCACACATCGAGCTCACTCTTCTTTTTTATCAGCTGCATGTTATTCCAAGTCAGGATTAAGCATTTTATATATACACACACACATATATATATATATTTGTTTTTCGAGAGAGAGTATCTTAGGCAGACTCCACGCTCAGCACAGAGCCTGACTCAGGGCTTGATCCCACAACCCTGGGATCATGACTTGAGCCTAAATCAAGAGCCGGACATTTAACTGACTGAGCCACCCAGGCACCCTAGATAATATATTTTTGCCATATCATTACTAGTAAACAGAGAGGTTGACCTTACTATTTTTTTTTACCCTTATTTATTTATTTGGGAGGAGGGCCAGGAAGGGGCAGAGAGAGAGAATCCCAAGCAGTCTCCATGCTCAGGGTGGAGCCTGATGTGGGGCTTGATTTCACAACTCTGAGATCATGACCTCAGCCGAAATGAAGAGTTGGACACTTAACGGACTGAGCCACCCAGGTGCCCCGACCCCACTATTTTTTTAACGTTACAATAAACACCCTTGGACATTCAGGCTTATTCTCTCAGGGGTTTCTGTAAGATAGATTCCCGAGGGAGGGGCGCCTGGGTGGCTTAGTCGGTTAAGCGTCCGACTTTCGCTT
This sequence comes from Hyaena hyaena, assembly GCF_003009895.1. Taxonomy (NCBI): domain Eukaryota; kingdom Metazoa; phylum Chordata; class Mammalia; order Carnivora; family Hyaenidae; genus Hyaena; species Hyaena hyaena. The sequence goes on along the minus strand of NW_024080644.1, from coordinate 2,797,432 downwards.
AGGTCATGATCTCGCGGTTCGTGGGTTCGAGCCCCGCGTCGGGCTCTGTGCTGACTGCCAGCTCGGAGCCTGGAGCCTGTTTCAGTCTGTGACTCCCTCTCTCGCTGACCCTCCCCTGTTCACGCTGTCTCTCTCTCTCTCCTAGAAATAAATAAAACATTTAAAAAAAAAAAAAGATAGATTCCCGAGGGAAAGTGTTGTCAAGACAGATATGCCCGACAGAAACGCGTGCCTATGTGCACCCAAAGTCACATACAAAAATGTTCATAGCAGTACTATTTACAATAGCCCCAACCTGGAAACAACCCAAATGTTTTTCAACGGTACAACAGAATAATAAAGTGTGGTCTGGTCGTGCAATGGAATTCTATACAGCAACAAAAATGAATGTTCTGCTTCACAGAGCAATATAGACGAAGCTTAAAAATATAATACTTGGTGAAAGAAGCCAGACACAAAAGAATATATACTATATAATTCCATCCATGGAATGTTCAAAAACAGGCAGATCCTATTAGGGGTCAGGATAGCGGTTACCTGGGGGATTTACTGAGCAGGAGAGAGCCCGGGGGCTTCTGGAACTGACAGTGCTCTCTTTCTTGATCCTTTTCTCTATGCACGCTCTGCTTCCATAGTTTACCTCCATTTCTCTAAGGGTGTATGTATTTAAAATAATAATTGGATATGGAAACCAACTTGACAATAAACTATATTCAAAAAAATAAGTAAAATAATCATTGGAACCGCAGATCACCCTCCAAAAGGGTCGCACCCATTTGCACGTGCACCAATAACCCGCACGGGTTCCGCCTGCCCCACACCCTTGCCAACAGCGATGCTGAAAAAGCGGTTTGAGTTTTTGCCAATTCGATGGCTTCTGCAAAAGAAAGAAAGCACCTTCTCGTTTTTATTTGCATTTTCCCAATCGCTAGTAGGTTGAGTCTTTTTCAGGCTTATGGTCCATTTGCATTCCTTTTCCTACGAATCACCTGCTTACCTGCTTATACCTTGCCTCATTTCTCCCCTGAACGGTCTGTCTGGTTCTTTTTTTTCTTTTTTTAATGTTTTATTTTTTTCTGAGAGAGGGATAGAGACAGGGTGAGCAAGGGAGGGTCAGAGAGAGAGGGAGACACAGAATCTGAAGCAGGCTCCAGGCTCTGAGCTGGCTGTCAGCACAGAGCCCGACGCGGGGCTTGAACCCATGAACCGTGAGATCATGACCTGAGCTGAAGTCGGATGCTTAACTGACCGATGTGGGAGAGATATCCCTTGTCTTTTCACCGTGTCGGTGGCGCAGCGCAGGGGCCTGCTGCGGGGAGGCAAGCCAGGCAGATAAGTGATGCACGCTCGCTCGGAGGCTGTGGCGGGCCGGGAAGCGCGCCCTCCCCTCTGCTGGGCTCCGGCCAAGCGCTGCCCGGTGGGAAGGTGGGAGCCGAGTGTGCCAACTCTTCCGATTCTTCAGAAGATGCTGGGAATATAGATTTGTATGGGAAAACGTCCAATTTTGAAGCTCTGGCAACTCGTTCCAAAAATCTTAAGCACTGAAAGAGAGAACGCCTGCTCGGCCTGGGTTGGATCGGCGGGACACGGGTTTGCAGTCTCTGCCCGTAGTTCACCGCAAAGGAGATTTGCGTTGTCACATCTGTCTATCTTTTCCTTCATGACTTCTCGGTTCTGCCTCTTTTTTCTTTTTTTCGGCACATTTTTTCTCTCTCTCTAAATCCTTCTCTTTTAAGGATACAGAGAAAAGCTTTTCGGGCCTTTATTCAAGTCTCCTTAATGAGAGAAATAAAGGTGAATACAGACATCACTGGACTGAGACTTAAGGAGGTCCTGACCTTGGGGATGTGGGTGGCTGGGCCTCTCTTTTAAGGCCAAGGACCTTCCTATAGAGTGGGGTTTCAAGGGACGAGAATAAAGTGTTTTATTCCACCATGAAAGCAGAGGCCCTTGGGAGCAGTGAAATTCATGCTAACGTGTAAATGACTTACTCCAAAACCCCTTCCTGGGATCAGTGTGCAAGTCAGAGTGGGGAGCGAGCAGCTGGGTGCTGCAAGCCTGAAAATGAAAGAGGATGGAGGAACTCTCCTTGAGCCCCACTCCCCTGTGGGGGAGAGAACTTTGCCCTTCCCAGTTGTGTCTGCTTTGCTCAGACCCTCCCCTGCCCTACTCGGCCCCCCCTCTGGTTGGGGGTACTGGCATGGCTCCCGGCAGAGCTGATGAGACACAAAAACATTCCCCCATCACCTGGGCTACTTTAAACATTTGTTAGGTTTATTTATTTACTTTGAGGTGGGGTGGGGGCAGAAAGAGAGGGAGAGAGAGAATCCCAAGGAGGCTGCACACTGTCAGCACAGAGCCTGATGCAGGGATTAAACTCATGAACCGTGAGATCACGGCCTGAGCCGATACCACGAGTTGGATGCTTAACTGACTGAGCCACCCAGGCGCCCCTCATCGGGGCTACTTGAGTGGCCTTTGGTGGTGTCATCTGCACGTTTCTCACCCATGCTAAAGAGCAGCTTGCATTGGGCAACGTAGCACATCTAAAAACTGCTCTGGGGGTAGAAAAGAATCTCTCTGGCTTCACAGACCGCAGGACCCATCAAGGGACAGAACAGGGGATCACTGGCTGAGGCTGAGCTCAGCCAGGGAGTGGGTGCTGACCGGCATGCATTTATCCCTAACAATCATCACTGCATTTATGGAGTGCCTAGTGTGGGCTGAGCACTGTGTGTGCCCCCTCTCACCTCCTTTAATCCATGCTCAGCCTGAAAGGCAGGGCCGTTACTCTAAGTGGTGGAATCCAACGTGAACCAGGTGGCACGCATGAACAGAACCTCAGAATCCTATTTCCACCCCAGGCGGAGCAGGGGTGGCCCTCCTTTCCAGCAACTTCTCCAGCCCAGCCTTGCCCTACGGGGGAAGCGCAGGTTTCTAAGCTACTGACCTGCCCCCTTCTGTTTGCCTCAGTGGCCCTGCCCTTTTGGCCTTAAGAGTTGGTGTGGATGTCTCCCCACTCCTCCCCTGGTTGAAGACTAAAATGTCCTGAGCCACCAGCTAATAATGCAGGTGTGAACCAATTATGAAGGTGCTGGAAGGGAAGAGTTTTAAGGTGTGACTTTTCCAGGCCACTCGCATTCATAAAAAGCAGCACAGACAATATAGTTTATTTTCTGATTCTAAAAGCAACTATGCCCTTTGTAGGGAAGTCGAAGATGTGGAAAGAGCTAAAGAAGAGAAAAAAACCTCACCTTACCAGTTGGGACCATCACTGTCAGCATTTCCAATGGTTCTGGCCACTCATTTCCATATATTTTTCATAGATACATATATATGTATAAATTTTATTTTGTTTTATATGTGTAAATTTTAAATACATATAATTAAAACAAATTTTTTTTAAACATTTATTTATTGTCGAGAGACAGAGAGAGACAGAGCACGAGCAGGGGAGGGGCAGAGAGAGAGGGAGATACAGAATCCAAACCAGGCTCCAGGCTCTGAGCTGTCAGCACAGAATCCGATGCAGGGCTCGAACCCACAAACCATGAGATCCTGGCCTGAGCCGAAGTCAGATGCTTAACTGACTGAGCCACCCAGGTGCCCTTAAATACATATAATTTTTAAAAAAATGTTTGTTTATTTATTTTTGGGAGAGGGAGAGAAAGTGGGGGAGGGGCAGAGAGAGAGAGAGGGAAAGAAAGTGGAGGAGGGGCAGAGAGAGAGAGGGAGAGAGAGAATCCCAAGCAGGCTCTGCACTGTCAGTTCAGAGCCTGATTCAGGGCTCGAATTCATAAACCATGAGATCATGACCTGAGCTGACGTCGGGCACTTAACTGACTGAGCCACCCAAGTGCCCAAAATATATATAATTTTGAAGCAAGGTTGAGATCATTCTAGCAATATACCTTCAGAATGGGCAAGCACTTCTGAAAGGGGTCCTGTGAAGACAAAGGCTTTCTGAGTAAGATGGTGGAATCGAGGAAGCAGGGATGCCGTGGGGTCTTGTCAGCTGGGGGTTCCCTAGGGCACCCAGGACACCATTGCTCCCGGGCCTCTGGGGTGGGGAGGGCTGCCTTCTTTGCCACCTTCTTCGATGTCACTCACCAGTTCTTGGGAGGGTGGGGAACCGCCCAGCAGTGTCTGCCAGGGCCAGCAGGGGCCTCCAGTCATGCCCCACTCCTTACCCCTTTGTGGGCCAGGTCCCCCACAGCCATCCCCTTCCACATGGGTTAGTGGCGGGGGGGGCTGTCTCATGGGGGGACAAATGAGCTGGCTTCTGGCTTCTTGAGGCACTCCAGTGGTGGGGGCAGGGCGCCCGTGGCTCAGGCACTTCCTGCCTCTTGAGAAACAAGCCGCCTTTTGGCCGTGACTGCAGAGCTGCTGACCCCCATTAGCTGCTTTCCTAGAAGTGAAAATGGATTTGCTCTGAGCTCTGTCATCCCTTGTGACCCCGGGGCTAGCAGAAGCAGCTCCAGGAGCACAGGACTGGCCACCAAAAGGAGCCAGGCTACCCTGCTCTCAAGGGGACATGAACTTGCTTGATGCCAGCCTTGTGAGCATGCTCCCTGCTTCCCTCCTCTAATTATCTGACCAAGACCGAGTTCTTGACATATAGGAAGGTTTGGTGCTTCCTTGGGAGGGCATCCATTTATTGGTGACAGTGGAGGAGACCTTGCTGGGTCACACTGGTTAGAACCAAAGGGACCTGGGTTAGAGTCCCAGCTCTGAGCCTAGATGTACCACCATGGGCAACTTACCGAACCCCTCTGAGTTCAGTGTCCTTACTGGTAAAGTGGGCCAAACAGTACTGACTCCCCAGAGATGCTCTACAGATTAGACGCTTTAAATTACATACATAAAGGGGCGCCCGGGTGGCTCAGTGGGTTAAGCGTCTGACTCTTGGTTTCGGCTCAGGTCATGATCTCACGGTTTCATGAGTTCCAGTCCCGCCCCAGGCTCTGTGCTGACAGCATGGAGCCTCCTTGGGATTCTCTCTCTCTCTCTCTCTCTCTCTCTTTCTGTTCCCCTCCCTGACTCTCGCTGTCTTAGTCTCTCTCAAAATAAATAAACTAAAAAAAAAATTACATCCATGAGGCATCGACCATGGTACCTGAAATACAGCAGGTGTTCAGCAAATGATCTTATTGTGTCTTACATTTTCTCCTCATAACTTTTGGTTATGAATATCATCACCCCATTTGATGGAGAGGGTAGCTGAGGCTGAGAAAGGTTCAACCGTCTTTCAGTTATTTATTACTATGTAACAGCCATCCCAGACCTCAGTGGCTGCAAACAGTGCTGGGTGATAATGAATGGATGATAGTGTCTCACAATTCTACGGATTGATTGGGTGGCTTTTGGACTCCAGCTGACGGCACCTGGGGTCTCTCATGCAGCTATGGTCAGTGGGCAGCTAGATTGGGCTGAGAGGTCAAACGGGGATCTCATCCACCTGGGGGTCTTGGTGCCGGCTCTCAGCTGGGCTGCCTCGGTTCTCTGCTTTATGTCCTTTGTGCCAGGCTAGCTTGGGCTTCCCCACGCATGGGAGCTGGATTCCAGGACACAGCGCTCCGTCAGCCCAGCCCCTTTACCAGCACTCCGTGATGACCTTGAACCTGTCCTGCTCCCGACAGAAGAGAAAAAACACCCTTTCTCTGCTGGCCCCTCTCTGCCCCTCTGTCTCCCATTGTTGACTACAGAAAGCTATTCCTGTTTCCTCTAGAGTCCCAGCCAGGGACAGTGGTGGCCCTATCAATTCTGGCCTCTCTGGCCACAACAGCGTCCCGTCTCTGCTGGCCTCAGGGCACACACAGCTCTCTGGACCTCAGCTCTGTTTTCAGAAGGGCTGTTATTAGGAAAGCAACGATCGGGAACAAAAGACAGTATGGCGGAGGTATGCGCAAGTTTACAGCACGTTGTCGTGATCCCGGTGGACTTCCAGACCACCGCTATTTCACCTGGGATAGGTCCCCGATCCTGACCCCTGTCTACACCCAGCCCCTTCCTGTTCCTGCCTGCCTCTGTCAGAGTGAGGCCCCTGTCAGTTCCAGCTGCCGCTCTGACCTCTACACCCAGCATCTTAGAAGGGGAACTGTCTTCTCTCTGTCATTCCCTGCTCCTAATTCGGTGTTGGCAGTGAGCATTGTTCACTTTCCTATGGCTGAACTCTCGCTCTCCCCTCTTCTTTTTTTTAAATGTTTATTTATTTATTTTTGAGAGAGAGAGAGAGCAAGAGAGAGAGCGAGAGAGATAGAGAAAGGTTGGGAGTGCAGGGGACGGGCAGAGAGAGAGAGATTGAATCCCAAGCAGGCTCTGAGCTGGCAGGACAGAGCCCGACACGGCTTGAACCCACAAACCACGAGATCACGACTGGAGCCAAAACCAACAGCCGGATGCTCAACCGACTGAGCCACCCAGGCAACCCTCACTCTCTCCTCTTCTTAAGGCCCCAGGAGGATAAGCCATCCATTCAAAGTCCTGTCATGAACTGAAGGCAAAGCTGAGGCCTTAAACCTGGGTGTCACCTGCAGCCAGTCCTCTTGCAGAAGCCCCCTGCGCCCCAGCCTGCATTTTTGGAGTCTGAGCAGGACCCACAGCTGTTCTGCCTCAGCACAGAGCAAAGGCTAAGAAAAAGCGATTTTGCTTTTTTTTTTTTTCTGGAAAAAAGAGCAAATGTTCTTTGGATGAGGAATCGGTGACCTTAGGGAGGTATGTGTGTGTGTGTGCGGCATGTGTGGGAGGCCTCTGACTTGTGCCCAGGGCAAGGTCATGGTAGATGAGAACGGCTTTGATGGGAGAGGGTCTGAAATGGAGCCCGGGAATTTCGTCAGGCAGCTGCTCAGGGTGGATACGGGGCCCTGGGTCAGACCAGGCCGGCTCTCCTGGTGGAAGGGCCACACGCCGAGGTGATGTGGAGCTCCCCAGGAGAAGACTGGGCGGGATGCACGAGGTATCTGGGACTTGGTGGTGTCCTGTGTGGTCTCGCTGACAGAAGCCAGGCAAAATCTGGCAACCAAGCCGGGGCTCTTGGCTCCGAGCAACAGGAAGTAATTCTGGTTTATTTAAGCAGAAAAGGACTTTATCAAAAGGAACTTGGGGAGTTCACAGAATAATCAGGAGGGCTGGAGAACTGGGTTTGGAAAGCGGGCCAAACAAAGGAGACTGTGTGGCGGTCAGGACCATGGCCAAGGTCAGGCCAATCCGATGACAACCCCACTGTCAAGTCTGGGACGCCCCGGCTTACACTGCCACCTGTGGACATGGGTATGGTCCCAGCCATCCCAGAAATGGAATGTCATTGCCATGGTGACTGCCACCCTTCACCAGAATGGACCTTGGGGCTCCCTGCATCTCTGCATCACCAGCTCCTGCCTCTCTGATGGGAACACCCGAGCGGTTGAGCCTAAGTCAGGAGCCCGCGCCTCACTAAGTGCAACGAAGGCAGCCGAGGAAAGTGACTATGGGGCATTTTCTAACTTCTCTGGTGAGGCAACCAGGAGGATGGAGGATTTCTTAAATGTGGTTGTGGGGACTGGACGCGGGTCAGCCATGTACTTGCCTCACCTGGAAAAATGTAGGGCAGCTGTCCCCAGTGAGTGCTAGAGAATTGCATGCCTCCGGGAACAGCCTGAATTGATCTTTTATCTTCCCGTCCTCCAGATGGTAATGGAAGTGTGTGTGTGTGTGTGTGTGTGTGTGTGTGTGTGTGTTTAAGGACACCTAATGTGACCCGGGTTCGTTTCTGAGTTCCCTCCGCCTGCCAACGTTAGACAAGCGGTTCTCTATCTTGGGGTCTTCGTTAGCACCTCACTGGCCGCTGTCCAGCCCTTGAGCGAGCGGAAGGTGTGCGCAGCTTTCGATTCGGCTCTCCGGCCGAAAGATGCGCCGAGCCTGCTGGAGCCCCAAATGGAATGGGGTCACTGGTGCCCATGTAACAGATGAGAGAGCGGGTTTTGGAGTCAGAGTGATGGGGGTTAACAGCCATATGATCTCGCATATGTTCCTTAACTTCTCTGAACCTTAGTCCTTATCTGCAAAATGGGGATGAGGTGATAGGCACCCAGCCTCCATTCCAACCTGGCCCTATGGTACCTTCATGTCCCGCAAAGGCTGGAAGGCTCAAAACTACAGCTCCCAGACACCCCTGCAGCTGGAGCTGTGGGTACGAATTGAATTTCACTGATTAGGGGCGCCTGGGGGGCTCAGTTTGTTGAGCGTCCGACTTCAGCTCAGGTCATGATCTCATGGTTTGTGAGTTCCAGCCCCGTATCGGGCTCTGTGCTGGCAGCTCAGAGCCTGGACCCTGCTTCCGATCCTTTGTCCCCTTCTCTCTCTGCCCCTCCCCTGCTCCCGCTCTCTCTCAGAACTAAATAAATGTTAAAAAAATATTTTTTAAAATGCCACTAATTAGATTCACTTGGGTAAGGTTAGGAAGGCAGCAGCGAGGCAGAGACTACTCGCTTGCTACTCTGGCTGTTGCTGCTGGAGACACTGTGTGTGTGTGTGTGTGTGTGTTGCGACAGTATGCTAGCATTTGTTGGTCACCAGCTTTGTGGGTGTCAAGAGATGCTGTGGTGGCCACCCGCTCCCCCAAGCCTGGAAGGCAGCTACCTAGTGTGCACTTGAAATCAACATCTCTGTGGGTGGTCCCCTCCCTCCCCACCTTCCGGCTGGTGGCAGCAATGGCAGCAATCTCGGTGGCACAGCTCAGCGGCATTATGGGAGTCCAGAGCCAGCTCCTCTGGCCCTTCCGGTCATCTTGTAAGCACCCAATTTCCTGTATTAAATCTCTTCTTGCTTAAAAATAGCTGGAGAGGTTTTCTGTTTCCTGCAACGGAATCCTAGCTGCTATAGAGGTAACACCCCATTGCTCATGCAGTGGTTGAAACGCCATGAGATGGTGGACGGTACCCAGCTTTGTAAACTGTAAACTGGGTTAGGTATTTTGCAAGGAAGTGTATCCCTCTTGTCGTGGGAGCTACAGTTTATAAGCTCCCAGTGAGTTCTTTTTTTTTTTTTTTTTAAATGTTTTATTCATTTCTAGGAGAGAGAGAGAGAGAGAGACAGCGTGAGCAGGGGATGGTCAGAGAGAGAGGGAGTCACAGACTGAAACAGGCTCCAGGCCCTGAGCTGGCAGTCAGCACAGAGCCCGACGCGGGGCTCGGACCCACGAACCACGAGATCATGACCCGAGCGAAAGTCGGACGCTTAACCAACTAAGCCACCCAGGCGCCCTTCCCAGTGAGTTCTTTTACCCAGAGCTACTGGGGCACAGACTGAGCTAAAAGGATTTAGGTAATTTGGGGGGATTGCCTGCTTTCAGAGGCTGCAAGGGTCCGCCTGTGCATTCGGGGGGAATTCTGCCCCTCTGTCCCCCGTTAGAGCAATAGTTGACCCCAGAGGCAGCTGGGAAGGGTGGCGGGCTTTCTGGCGTGAGCCTGTGAGGCCAGCTCTGCCCGATTCTCCCCTACAGGTAGGTGCCTGGGCTCCCCGATTAACTGCACTGGTTTGTGTCCAAGCTCACTTTACTTTCTCCCCGCCCCAGTTAAATCTTTGTTTTTACAAAACCAGCCCGTCACCTCCCATTCTCATGGCCATGGCCTTGGCCCCACTAGTGTAAGAGTTTCCAGAGAAAAGAACGGACAGAATGTAAATTCTTCGGCGTTGCTTGGGAAGAAGTTCAAAATACAGGGGGGCCCAGGGGCGCCTGGGCGGCTCAGCCGGTTAAGCCTCTGACTTTGGCTCAGGTCATGATCTCACGGTTCGTGGGTTTGAGCCCCGCAGTGGGCTCCATGCTGACAGCGTGGAACCTGCTTGGTTTCTCTCTCCCCAACCTCTCTCGGCCCCTCCTCCACTCTCTCTCTTTCTCTCAAAATAGAGAAACTATAAAAATAAATAAATAAAACTTAAAAATATACAGGGGGGCCAGAGGCTGAGGTGGGGGAGACTGAGTAACCCCAGCATAAGGGTGCTGGGTACTGAGGGAGGAGAGGAAGGGGGAACTAGAGGAAAGGGCCTGAAAGTAAAGGGGGGGAGTCTTGTAGAGCCCCTTACTCTGTTCAGTGAACAGATTGCATTCCCCCCTCCTAGACCAAAGCCCTCACTCTCTTGCTCTCTCATCCTACTTCCTGTCACAATGCGGGGAGCGCCCGTGGTGACAGGGGCCAGGCGGGGGCCCCGGGGGCTCTGGAGCTGGGTGGAAGCCCACTGGGCTTGGCTGCCAGAAGAATCTAGGCCCCACTCCAGCCCATCAGGGGGCTCAAGGCTGAGTGGGCGAGATAAACTCTTTCCGTGGTTTTCAGGAGCCCTAATCAATTGCGAGGCAGGGCGCAGCCCTCCGGGGACAGATAAAGCCAGCCCTGCGCTCCAAGCCCGGTTGCAGCCAACGTTTGTGTGGTTTGAACTTTCGTGTGGTTTGGACAAGTTCGCTGGGCTTTGCCGGAGTGGTTTACTCTGCTTCCAAACGGCAGTACAGAGAGGCTTGGACCCCACCCCCCACCCCTGAGGTGAGAGGGGTGGCCTGTCCTCTCTCCCCATTCAGTCCTTCAGGCTCCGGGAAGAGAGGCTGGGCGTGTCCGGGCCTGTATCCCTGCCTCTCGCATGTGGCGAGGGGTGTAGACGGTTTTAGACACGCTCCTTCCCGCAAGGTAAGCGAGCCCTTGAAGTTGGAGAGTTGAGCTGCTGCCGGTGTGAATCTCTGCGCCTGCTTCTAAGCTAGAAAGCCCGATGCCCACTTTCGGATTCCATCTTCGGCCGGGACGCCTACGGGGACGCGCAGTCACCCCGCTCGGAGGAAGCCCTGGACACTGGGGACACCGCCTGGAGCCTCCGCGCATAGCACCGGGCGCTTTTCCTTCCAGCTTCAGGTTTCTCTTTAACACCGAAGGTGCCAGAAGGCCCAGAAGGCCCGCGGGCAGGCCTTTGGCTGGCTCCGGGAGAGGTCGGGCACCCCAGATCAGATCACCAGTGTCTGCTGCACTTGTTTGCGGGAGAGCGAGGCTGTCCAGTGAGGTGCACTGACGCTGGGCCCATAGGGACCCATCTGACAGGACCCTGTCCCCCGGGAAGCCTGTGCCAGCCCGCAGGGGCCACGGCAAAATAGAACCGGGAACATGTGCTGCTTGGGAAGCAAACTCGGGCACCTGGCGTTATCTCAGTGATGATCACACCCTCCAGGGACCTTCCTGCCTCCACAGAAGGTGGGGACAGAGAGAGAGGCGCGCATGGAGAGAGAGAAAGGGAAGTGGGAAGAAACTGGTCACGGAGGAGGCTATTTTTATTCTTCGCTACAGCTGCGCGCATTTCTCTGACCAACTAGGCAGCAAAAATTAGACTGGCTCCCGCTGAAAACAAGCCCTAAACTGGTGTGTGTGTGTGTGTGTGTGTGTGTGTGTGTGTGTGTGGAGCTGGGCCAGGGGGTGCAAGGTGCGCAAGAGAGAGGCAGAGAGGGGTAAGTCCGAGAGAACCCAGAAAACCAGTCTCCAGAAGCCCTCACTGTGCATAACTACCCCTTCTTGCCCCCCGCCGTCCCACCCCTCATGTCTCAGGCTCAAGTTCAGCTCTCTGAAGTGGGGTGTCCTTTCCCTTCCGTGTGACATCTTGGGCATGACAACACAGTCAAGACCGGGGATTTGTGCATCAGCGTCTTCTGCCGTTAGGCCTCAGAGGACAGCTTTAGCCCTTCAGGCAGGCGACAAGACTGCCCAGGTGGCATCAATTACCATGGTCACCCCAGCACCTGGAGAAGCTGGCACATGTCCTAAACAGGAAGCCAAGGTTGGGGGTGAGGGCCCTCCAGTTAGAATCCTCTAAGACCATGATTGTCACCAAAGTGTGTTCTGAGGAGCCCTGCAGTCCCTGAGATCTGTTCGGACTGTCTCCTCTAACCGCGAAACTCCATGAGGCTGGATTTCCTTCCTCTACTGCAACCCAAATAACGTATCACAACAGATTAGATGCCGAAGCAGCTACAAGGAAGCAGCTGTCTTCTAGTAAGCCAGATATTAGAGAGGTTTGCAAAAATGTAAAACAATGCCACTGTACTCTGTAAATTTTCTTTTTTGGTTTGTTTCAGAGGCTAGTTCTTTCTTCATTAAATTGCACTGTTGATGTTCACGTATTAGTTATCTCTTGCTGTGTAACAAAATACCCCAAAACATGGTGGCTGGAAACAACAAACATTTTTTTGTCTCTTCATTTCTGTAGGTCCAGAATCTGGGAGCCACTGGCTTAGCTGGGTGGTTCTGGCTTAGGGTCTTGCAGCAGTCAGTCTGAGGTCCTGGACTTTAGTCAGCTCAACGCTCACCCAGGGAAGGCTCCACTGTCAAGCTCACTCGTGTGCCTCAGTTCTTTGCCACGTGGGCCTCTCCACAGGGCTGCCTTGTGAAATGGCACTTGGCTTCCCCCAGACAGAGTGAAAGTGGGTACCCAAGACAGAAGCCACAGTCCTTTTATTATTGACTGTGGAAGTGATCACATTCAAAGGGAGGAGATGACTCAAGGGCATGGATGACAGAAGGCAGGGATTATCTGGCACCATCTTAGAGGCTGCTTACCTTGCATATGCTAGGCTCCTTATTGTTACTTTTATGTACGTTAATAAATAAGTGTTTTAAACTTCTCAGTTTTCATTTTTATTTTTATTTTATTATTATTTTTTTAAACGTTTTATTTATTTCTAGGAGAGAGAGAGAGAGAGACAGCATGAGCAGGGGGAGGGTCAGAGAGAGAGGGAGTCACAGACTCTGAAACAGGCTCCAGGCTCTGAGCTGGCAGTCAGCACAGAGCCCGATGCGGGGCTCGAACCCACGAACCGCGAGATCATGACCCAAGCGAAAGTCGGACGCTTAACCAACTAAGCCACCCAGGCGCCCCTCTCAGTTTTCATTTTTAATACGGGAAATGTTGATAGATATGGTCAGTATAAACAAAAGCTTTTTGGAGTCCTCAATAATAAATAAAAAAGAGGTCCCAACAACTAATGGCTTGAGAACTGTTGGTCTAGGTGTTATGACGTCTACAGGAGAAGTACCTTGGTAACATGTGAAAGCCAGTCCACCCACCCATCTATCCACTCATCCATCCATCCATCCATCCATCCTTGTATCTATCTACCCACTCACCTCTCCATTCATACATCCAATCAAGATATTCTGACCGCTGGGCTAGGGCTGGTGCTTTAACAGTGAACAAGGCTGTCGGTGACTGCCCTATGGGACTTCTAACATTTAAACAGATGATACAACTAACAAATAAATAAGATGCATTTTAAAATAATAGCTTCAGCTTGTGCTCATTTGAAACCCCAAAGCCTGGAGCCCAGGGAAGCAGGTACTCTCAAACTGGCACCATTTGGGGAGGTGGCAGCATAAGTGGCCCAGGCTGGGGGTGTGGTGGGCCCAGGCTGTAGGGTCCAGGGAGCAGGGGATGTGTCCGGCTGTGGTCAGATGCTCGTGAGGCCCTAGTGTATCTGGTGTATCTCGGGCTCTTCGTGCCTAGTTAATCAGTGACTGGGGCTCTGCGGGTGAGAGATGTCAAGTGAAGCAGCTAACCCCTATGGGTAGAGTTTCAATTTCTTGATTCAGTTTCCCTTTTCTGGATGGAGGGTCTCCACCTGGAGCTGACGTGACATGCTCTGGCTTTTATTTAGATCCTGGAGACTCCTCTGTAACTTGCAGCATCCCCGGTGAATCCTTGGGCCAGACGTACCACCATTTGTCAGTCCCCGCGGAGAATGCTAACTGTCACGGGGTAGCACCTCAACCTGCCACCCCCAAATATGTGAAGACTGCGTTCTTTTATCTTCGTATCCCTGACACCTTGGAAGTTTGAACTGGTGATCTTCTGATAGGAAGAAGTAGGGAAAGTCCGGGGCAGAGAGAGGCAGCAAAACCCAGACTGGAGACACAAGGAGGAAAAAGCAGGGGTGGGTGGTCAGAATGGAAGGAGCCCATATGGGACAATCTTTCCAACTTCGAAGCCTGACCTTGGCCAGCCCTGCTCTGAAAGTCAGCTAAGGTAGGAGCCCCCCAACCCCACCGCAGTCTCTCTTCCAGCCCTTGAAAGCCATTCAGCATCTTAAAGAAGAAATGTGTCCCCTCACTCAGTGGTTTCACAGTGTGACTTGTGCTCCAGAAGGCTAGGAGGCTCGGGCCCCCAGGCTTAAGTCAGTTCGCACCTGCCTTCGGTGACTGTGCCCCAGCCAGCGGGCTCCAGAAAGACTAAGCCAGGGGGCGCCCCTGGGTGGCTCAGTTGGTTAAGCATCCCACTCTTGATCTCGACTAAGGTCATGATCTCACGATTTGTGACATCAAGCCTTGCTTCAGGCTCTATGTTGATGGCGCGGAGCCCGTTTGGAATTCTCTCTCTCCCTCTCTCTCTCAAAATAAATAAATAAACTTAAAGAAAAAAAAAAAGAAAGACCAGACCTTTACAGGATGACATAATATGGCGAGGATGCTTTTTTTTTTTTTTTTTGCGTGGAGGGTATTGTTAGAATGTGGCCTCTCTGTGACCTTGCACAATTCTTCCAGAACGGTCTTCTCCATGATGGACCACTGGTGGCTTCAGGCCTCAGGTTTGAATGTGGGCTGCGTCTCACCGAAACGCTAAAACAATGTGGACAGTTCACCTCCTATTTGGCTCTTAAGCCCTTTCAGGAGAGGGGGTGTTACCTTTGGTTTCAAGCCTGGTCATGGATTAAATTTGTGTACTAATAATGACCAGCTCAGTTGCCCGTGATATCAGTGGATCACAAAGCGTGGTCTGGAAGCAGCAGCATCACCGTCACGTGGAGACTTATCAGAAATGCAAATTCTCAGGGCTCACCCCGGACCTACTGAGTCAGGATCTTTGGGAGTGGGGAGGGGCTTGGGAATCTGTGTTCTTAGCAAGCCCTCCAGCTAATTCTGATGCTCTTTCAAGTCCAAGTTTGAGAGCCACCATTTTATTTATTTATTTATTTACTTACTTACTTACTTATTTGAGAGAGAGAGGATGCACCTATGCAAGTGGCGGGGGGGGGGAGGGGCGGAGGGACAGAGGGAGAAGGTGAGAGAGAGAATCCCAAGCAGGCTTTGAACTGTCAGAGTAAAACCTGATGTGGGGCTCGAACTTTGAAATCCGGAGATCATGACCTGAGCCAAATTCAGATGCTTAACTGACTGAACCATCCAGACACTCCCCACCCCTGCAGAGAGAGAAAGAGAGACAGAGAGAGAGAGAGAGAGAGGGAGAGAATCTTAAGCAGACTCCATGCCCAGCACAGAGCCTGACCCGGGGCTCAATTTCACAACCATGAGATCATGACCTGACCTGAAATCAAGAGTTGGACCCTTGACCTAGAGCCCACTGTTTTATTAAGCTTATTATTCCCATTTAACAGTTGAAGAAAGGAAGGTTCAGAGGGTCTAAGTAACTACCAAAATCATGTGTCCAGCAAGTGAGGTGCTGGGACTCAAACCCAGGTCTTCTGTTGGAGGGACTAGGTTTTTTCCCTCATTTCTTCCATTCCCTCCCTCTCTGTCCTCGCCCCTCTCTCTTCCATCCCAGAGGTGCTTAGTTTGGCTGTAAATGGCCATCACTTGGGGGGCTGTAAAAACTAATATTGTTGTTGGGTTCCACCCTAGGAAGCCTTATCTCTGGGGTGTGAGTCTAGCATCTGCACTTCCTATTCCCTATTCCCTGGTGGCCTTGCCCAAATTCTCCTGCTATTCAAAATGTTTCTGATGAATGCGTTTGCACTAAGGTGTTAGTTACCTTTCTCAGGATATCTGCATTTGAAAAAAAGAATGAAGGGCATAAAATAATGAATTGCATAAGTGTCCTAGTGAGTGGGAGAGACCAGCTTTTGATCCTCATTTCTCCCACTTACCCCAGATTTATTGCCGTCACACATCCCGCTAGGAATGTACCCAGCAGTCTTGGCTGAGATTTCTGAATATACTGTGTCTTTTCGAGGGGATTTTTTGGGCTAGAAGAGCTTGAGCAAATCATATTCCAATGCCCTTAAGCCATCAGCTTTGCCCACAGAGGGCTGAGCTTCCAAAACTAGTAACAGCCAGTCAGGTCCACTGTAAGAAGCTAGCAAAAGTGAAATTTAAAAAAAAAAACAAAACTTTTTTTGAAAGCATTTAGGAATGAATGCCAGGGATCTCCTTCCCGGTCAGGCCTTTCCCGACACCCATACAGACATACGCAGCCCCAGAAATTGAGGTGGTACCTAAGCCGTGTTAGATGAGAGTCGCTTCCCAGACCCCAATACCATCTGATCACGAGAGACCCAGAGCATGGTTATTGCTAGACCAGGGCAAGATTGAAATATTGACCTAGGCTGCAGCTCCCCCACCTTTTAAAATTGCCATAAACTTTTGATTTGGGAGAGTGAAGAGAAATAGAAGCCCACCCTAAAACGAGTTTTTTAATGGCAGCTCTGTCTCTACCCCGCTTCCGGCACCTGGTGGGGGACACGGTGCATCTCCGCCCTTCAGGAAACAGCCCACTTGTCCGCGGCTGGGCTCCCAGGAACAAAGGCCTGGGTTCATTACCACAGCATCAACCCCGACGCGTTCCGCCCGGGCCGCCTCCCCCAGACTCCTCAGTTCACACCCCAAATGAAGCGTAATTGGACCTGGACACCTTTGAAGTCCCCTGAGCAGATTGCCAGCGGTTTGAAACGTCCTTGATTTGCATGGCGAGGACCTGGTTGGAGGTGACTTTTTCTTACAGTTGCAAAGACAGAATTATTTTAAGTGACATTCCCCAGCCAGGAAGAGTTACCATGGAAGGACTCAAAATTCTCAAAGCCAAAAAAAGAAAAGGTAACAGAAGTCTGCGGATCGGATTCATCTCTCCATTGCCCTTTTGCCCAGTTTTCCTTCTGTGAGGGCCGCAGCCGAGGCCCTGGGGTCTTCTCAACTTCCCCTCCGGCCCCTGACCCGGGGAATACGAAGGATGCGGGGGCTGGGGGTGGGGGTCGGGGGGACTTGGCTAGGAGGCTCTGAAGGGACCTGAAGCGAGGAAACGCGGCCTGCCGCGGGCCCGGCGAGGCGACGAGGATCGGAGACGCGCCGTTTTCGTTCCCAGCGGAGCCCGGCTGCTCTGCAGAGCTCAGGCACGGTTCCAGAAATCAGCGCGCCCGTGGGCCCTGCGGGTCTGAGGCCGGGTGACTTCCCGCGGCCCACAGAGGGGCCCGCCCGGCGGAGCTATGTCTGCGGCCCGATGTGGGCACTTGTTCAGCCCATAAGGAGCCTGCTTTGCCCTGGGAAGCGGCCTACCCCTACGTTGCTGCCAAGTCCCCCCCAACTCACCTGCTTCTGCGGGCTTTCTCAGGGGTAGCGTCCTCCCAAGCAAAGGACCTGCTCTCCCCTGGAGCTGTTCTGGCCAGCAGAGCATCCTGTGAGGATGGAACCGTTCTGTGTCTATATTGTCCAGGTGGCTGCTGAGCACTTGCGATGTGACCAGTGTGACTGAGGAAATGAATTTTAAATATTACTCAGGTTCCTGGAATTACTTGTTTGTTTATTAATGTTAATGTGTTTTTAATTTTTTTAAGTGTTTATTTATTTTTGAGACATGGAGAGACAGAACGTGAGTGGGGGAGGGGCAGAGAGAGGGGGAGACTTCAGGATCTGAAGCAGGCTCCAGGCTCTGAGCCATCAGCACAGAGTCCGATGCGGGGCTCGATCTCAGGGACCGCGAGATCATGATCTGAGCTGAAGTTGGCCGCTTAACCGACTGAGCCCCCCAGGCGCCCCTCAAGTTGATGTAATTTAAATAGACACACGTGGTTAGTGGCTACCATATTGGAAGCACGGGGACAGATATCAACAAAGCCCCACGAATGAATGCCCCAGTTTGGCAGTGTAGGGTATTGATGATCAACTCCCTAAAGGGATGTCCAGAATAAGTTCTCAGTCAGGGAAAGCTAAGTTTATTACACCTACTTCAGTAAGGGATGGTGCCCTGTGGCAGAATGTTAGTAATGTCTACAAGGGGCCACGTGGGGAAGGGTCTTCACACCATTGCAGAGACTGGACTGGGTGATTTTGAAGTGGGGTCTTCAAAGCAGGAAGCCGGGGCTGGGGAGACTTGAAAACAAGACAGTTTTGGATTGCAAGCAAGGCGAAGGCCTTGTAGTGAGTCTTGATGAAGCAGCTCTTGCTCTTGATAACAAGCTATTTTAGTTGGTTCAGGCTTAT
This sequence comes from Hyaena hyaena, assembly GCF_003009895.1. Taxonomy (NCBI): domain Eukaryota; kingdom Metazoa; phylum Chordata; class Mammalia; order Carnivora; family Hyaenidae; genus Hyaena; species Hyaena hyaena. The sequence continues at coordinate 2,779,229 of NW_024080644.1, read as the reverse complement.
CTTCCAGGAGCAAGGATTTCTTAGGGCAAATAGCGAAGTCATTTTTTGCTGTTCTTGGTGTTATTTGAACATGGGGACAGGAACGTATGCCCAGTCCCAGTATTATTTAACACAGGGAAGTCTGTGGGGTGGGGGGCAGTGCCTGGGTGTTTCAGTCAGTTAAGTGCCGACTTCAGCTCAGGTCATGATCTCGTGGTTTGTGAGTTTGAGCCCCCGCGTGGGGCTCTGTGCTGACAGCTCAGAACCTGGAGCCTGTTTCTCATCCTGTGTCTCCCTCTCTCTCTGCCCCTCACCCCCCTCAAAAATACAATAAACAATAAAAAATTTAAAAAAAACCCATAGGGACAGGGAATAACGAATTACCCCGAAACGCAGTTGCTGAGGGTCAGGAATTTGGGGGCAGCTAAGCTGGGTGGTCGTGTCTCAGGGTCTCTTCCTGAGGTTGCAGCCAGGGTATTAGCCAGGGTATTACCAGCTGTCATTCAAAATCTCGACTGGAGCTAGAAGACCCACTTCCAAGGTGGCTCACTCCCATGAAGGGTGAAATGGTGTTGGCTATTGCCAAGAGTACTCAGTTCCTTGCCATGGGCCCCGCCCCCCCATGGGGCTGCTTGAGAATCCCCAGGGCATGGTAGCCAGCCTCCTCCCCTCCCCCACAAAGAGAGGAAATCAGAAGAGACCCCTGCAGAACCCACGATGTCTTTTATGACCTACTCTTGGAAGGCTCACTTCATCGATTTCACAGTACCCTAGAGGTTGTACAGGCCAGCCTTGCTCTGGGTGGGCTGTGGCTATACAAGGATGTTGGTACAAGGTGGGGGGGGCGTGCAGAGGTTCCTCGGTTTCAGACCTGAAACACAGCTGGGGCTGGTATCCATATGTTGCGGAAGGGGGAACCCGCCAGCTGACCCGGCCTTTCACCCACCTTTTCACAGTGTGGTGCGGAACACTGTTTCAGTTACCATCGCTATGTAACAGATCGCTCCAAAATGCTGGGACTTCAAACAACCATCTTACTGTGCTCATAGACTGGGTAGGTTGGGGATTTAGACAGGGCACTGTAGGGGCTGGCTTGTCTGTGCTCCGCGGGGTCTGGGGCCTCAGCCGGAAAGACTCAAAGCCCGGCGATGATAGTCGGGCCAGGGGCCATCTACCGGTTCAGTCATTGTCATGTTTAGTGCTGGCCTGGGAGGACTCAGAGTCCTGGACGGTGGACTGGGGCACCTTCAGGTGGCCTCTCCAGGTAGCTTGGGCTTACTCGCAGCCTGGCGGCCTCCGCATAATGAGACTTCGGACATGGGGGCTCAGGGCTTCAGGTGTGGTGTGCTTCTAGCAAACAAGGTGGAAACTGCCCGGGCTTTTATGATGCAGCCTTGGGAGACACCTGCCACCACGCCTCTGTGCTTTATTGATGGCAGCCGTCACAAGCCTGCCCAGGCTCAAGGGGAGGGGACACAGACCCAGTCTCTCCGTGGGGAGTATCAATGTCACATCGGAGAAGAGCAGGTGGGATGGAATGATATTGTTACAACCATTCTTGGAAAATACACTGTGTAATGCACATCCGTTTCCTAAGGCTTTTGTCTGTGATGGGTGGGAGCTAGGGGCATTGGGGCCCGGAACACCCCGGAGAGGCATCTTTCTTAGACGCTGTTTGTGCCCTTCCTAAGCATAGGTCACTGGCCCAAGCCCCAGCTGAGTGGTACACACAAGGGGGAAGAGAGGAACCTAGGAGAGGGTGTTCTTCCCAGGGGCCCACAGGAAAGGGTCCCCAGAGCATGGGGCCAGAGAGAGCTCTACTGCGTACTGGCTGTGTGGTGTTGGACAAGTGGCTTAACATTTTTGCCCCTTATCTCTATATAAGCCCTGCCTCGGGCTCATTGTGGGGAGCAGGTCAGGTACGGTGTGCAGAATTGTAGCGGGGTGCCTGGCACAGAGTGGGTATTTATTTAATAGATGGGAACGGCTAGAATGATATCGTATTTACTTCCTCACCCCTTCTCCCACCTGAGGTCAGTCATCTGGGGCACAGTACATTATATATTGCTAGGTGGCAAATCACCCCAAAACTTAGTGGCTTAAAACAAGCAATTTCTTCCGGAGCGCCCGGGTGCCTCTGTGGGTTGAGCACCCGACTTCGGTTCAAGCCTTGATCCCGTGGTTCACGAGTTCGAGCCTCACAACACGCTTGCTGCTGTCAGCACAGAGCCTGCTTCGGATCCTCTGTCCCCCTCTTGGCCTCTCCCCCTATTGTGTTCACTCTCTCTCTCTCAAACATGAATAAACATTAAAAAAAAAAAAAAAAGCAGTTTCTTTCACTCTCTTGGTTTCTCTGCTCAGGAATCCGGCCGTTGGCTGGGCAGTCGTGGCTGGGGATCCCGGATGAGTTTGCAGCGGTCGGGAGGCTCACGTCCAAGGTGGGTCATCCACGTGGCTGGCAAGTAGGTGCCGGCTGCTGGCTGAGGGTCTTACTCCTCTCCTGCCCAGGGCTCCCTGAGTGTCCCCATGGCATGGGGGCTGGCCTCCGCCAGAACAGGTTTCTCTGGGAGGGCAGAATCCGAGTCCCTGCTGTATCCCCAGAGCCCGGCCTCGTGTCCAGTGCAGAACATTCTGCGAAGCCTTGAAAGACTGAGAGCAGTCTTTTTTTTTTTTTTAATTTTTAATTTTTTGTTTATTTCTGAGAGAGAGAGAGACAGCATGAACAGGGGAGGATCAGAGAGAGAGGGAGACACAGAATCTGAAACAGGCTCCAGGCTCTGAGCTAGCTGTCAGCACAGAGCCTAATGCGGGGCTTGAACCCATGAACCGTGAGATCACGACCTGAGCCGAAGTCGGACGCTTAACCGACTGAGCCACCCAGGTGCCCCAAGACTGAGAGCCGTCTTAGCCATCCCGCCCTGATCCCTTTACATTCTTTCGCAAGGTCTTTTGCCTGCTGCACTTCTGTTGACAGTGGGCTCAAGGTTTTAAGGAGGATCCAAAGGCTGTGGAAAGAGAAGCCTCAGGGAGAAGACAGCTGCTCAGGCTCAGGCCCCAGCTGTTCCTCCTTACTGGAAACTCTCCTTTCAGACCTTGACCTTGGGCTTCTGAGTTCATGCTAAGGGAGTTCACATTCATGGAAACCCAAATAACTGTCGCACCAGGCGAGGGGCTGGGCAGGCCCTGAGACGGGAAGGAGATCACGTCTTGCATTCCGGCTCTGGCCAAGGAGGACAAGTCAGTGCTGTCCGGGTTAAGTAGCCAAGTGCAAAGGCCCTGAGGTGGGAAGGTGTGGTGCAGGGTCTGGGGCCTCGGAGCAGGGGGCCTGGGCTGTGAGCCCAGGGCCAGATGAGGCCGGAACACAGGGTTCAAGCCAAATCGCAGGGCAGGGGTGTAGTTGAAGCAGCTGTGAGGACGAAGAGGGAGCTCGGTGGAGAGCAGGAAGCGGGAAGACTTGGAAAGGTCTGAGCAAATGTCACGAGGATCTGAAGCAAGGCCCTTGAGGGGGGGCTGGGGCAGAAGGGAAGGAGACAGGCAGGTTTGAGAAAAATTCACGTATAAATTTGGATTAGAGAGGCCAGGTTGGATGAGGGGAGAGGACGTGGGGATGGTCGATAAGTAGTTTTCTCTCAGAGAGTTCTTTCTCTCTGAATGTTGGGAGGAGGCAGAGCCATAGGGAGGCTGAAGGGGTTTGCTCAGTGTCCCCCGGGGCCAGAAAAAGAACCCAGAAAGCCTGGGGCCCGGCAGAGCTAGGGCCATGATGTCATTCACACAGGGGGTCCGGCCACGGCCCACCTGGGGTGAGGACCCCGCTGTTGCCCGTCTCCCAGGCAAACTCCTCTGCCGCGAAACACGCGCGAGTGACTGTCTAGGTTTGCAGGTTACCGAGCGCTTGCATGAATAGCTTTGTCTCACTTAACTGTCCCCGTGGGAACTGTTATTCCCATTCTACAGAGGCAGCAACAGAGGCTTCCGGGCTCAGAGAGGCGGGGTATCTTTGTGAGGTCAAGGAGATGGCAGAGCCAGGCCTGGGACCCGGGGTCTCCTAACTTCCAGTCAAGCCTTTTTTCCGGCTCACTTCCCGGCTTCCCGTATCTCTCAGCCTCCTCAATGGCCACTTACCTTGAGTCAAGTTCGCAGAGGACTTGCAGACCTCCTCCAGGGTCTCTGGGAGGTGCGCATGTGTGGCGGGTGTGGGTGAGGTTGCAGGCGGCTCTAAGTTTTGCGGGTGGGGTGTCCTGATAAATGTGTTACAAGCGTGGGTGTTTGGTAGCATGGAAGTGGGGGGGGGGCAGAGATCAGAGCCATCAATCACAAAGGGCTCCCTGAGGCAGGTTGATGGAGGCTGGGGCCACATTCGGGAAAGGCATCAGGATGATAATGATCTTGGGCAAAGGCACATGCATCAAGGCAAGTGTCAAATTCACAGAGATCTTGATAATAGGGCCTTTTGGTCTCTCCCTGTCCTAGTGCCAGATGTTCAGAAACTCGACCTCCTTTCCTGGTTCTGCCTCGTTTGCTGTCCCCCTCCTGGCCCCCACCCGGCCAGGTCTCTCTTTGCCGGTTCCCTCTTCCTAGAACTGGTGGCCAGGGTGGTCCCAAGCCCCAGAAGGGAGCTACGAATTCCACCCCCTTCATTCCTTCCCCAGCTCCCCCTTGCAGCTGGAACACCTAAATGCTTTCTGAGACAAGCTCTCTAAATAATTGGAACTTTCTCCCAAATCAGCACTTTTTCATGCTACATTAGCATTTATTGGTTTGATATTTACATTTGGCAAAGGAGCACCCAGTCTCCGGGTCCCTGGGAGCTCACACTGTCAACTGAGACAGACTATAATTGCCACTCACGAGCCTCCCCCCCCTCCCCCCACGTGCCACCCGCCTTGTCCTTTCCAGCTCCCAGGCCATTAAAAAAGAAGTTGAGAAAGGTTATCTTCACAGACCACAAGGTCTGCTGATAAACAGGGACCCTGCCCAGAGGAACCAGAGGCTCCCAAAACAAAAGGCAGGGGCAATTTGAATTTGTATTGCGGTAATGTATATGGTAATGTATATATGGGATCAGTCTTCTTTGGATTATAACCTCCTTGAGGGCAGGGATCTGTTTCAATTCCTTGACTTTCTCGGTATTCCCCTCCAGGGCCAAGAACCAAGCTACACAACCTTAGGTTCTCAGGGAACATTTGTCTACTCTGGAATTTGGTAGAAAAATCTCTCACTCACTTTCTCCAACCAACGCGGAGGGAGGGGGTGGAGGGATTATCCAGAGAATGCCAGGGCAATGGGGCCCACGTGGTAAAGAGAGTAAGGAGGAAAGTTCTCCCTTTTCCCTTTCAAACACCCTGCCTCCCCCACGGGTCTGGCCAAGGAGCCTCCCCCTCGCAAGTTTGCGGTGGGGGGGATGCACTTAGAGATTCCACAGACCCAGCTCCAAAAGTCAGTGCTGACTGGTGTGGGCCTCAGTTTCCTCTCTGGTAAAATCGGGATTACAGCAGTTTCTTTCCTCACAGGGGGGTTGTGGGGATTAAGGGAGATCGAGCGTGTAATGGGTTTAGGGTACCCTGCAGTGCACGCGGGCAGTGGGCTCAGGAGCCAGAGGGTCCTGGGATTTATTTGGGCCCGAAGCCCCTTGCCTTGCGAGAGTGGAACCCTAAGTGTAAATCAGCACTCCCCAGACACCTCTTGGCATATTTATGCCATGCCCTGTGGTCTTCAAAGGGCCGGCTCTCATATCAGCTCAGAGCCTTGCTACTCAAAGTAGGGCCTGCAGATTGGACCTGCAGCCGCAGCAGCGGCCCCTATGAGGCTATTAGGAAGGCAAGGCTCCACGCGGTCAGTATGGAACCCGACGACGCCGGGGCTTGACCTCACGAACTTCAAGATCATGACCTGAGCTGGAACCAAGAGTCCGACGCTTAGCCGACTGAGCCACCCAGGCGCCCCTCTCCCTATTCTGTATTTTGAAGAAGGTTCCCAGGTGACTCATATGCACGTTAAAAATTTAAGAAGCACTTTAGAAACCCCCCTGTGAAATATGCAGGGCAGAAATGACTGTTCCCTTTTCGTGGATGAGCAAACTTCCCCCAAAAATTGATGACTTCTTTTGCCCAAGCTCATGAACCATCTAGAAGGCTCGTGACTCCTGTTTGTTCTGAACCCTTTTCTCTTCCCACGACTGTTCCTTGAAGGATCAGCATACCCTAGTGGGGGGTGTAGTGGCTGGCTCGAGGCACCAGGGCCTCATCTGCAGCCCCATCTCTGCGGAGGCCCCCCCCCCATGGCTGCCTGCTGTCAAGGTGCTCTGCGGAGCCAGCTGAGGAGTACGTGGTGTTGACCCACAGGCTTGAGTTGGGAGGACAAGGTGGCCAGAAAAAAATATCATGTCCATAGATGCAAGCACTCTTTCGTAAAAATGGAGTGTCAGAAGGTTAAAACGCTTGACTCTCCTGCGTGTAGAAAATGACCACATGTCAAAGAGTTGATTTAACTCCTTCATTAATGAGGGAACCTCTAAGATGTTAAAACCGCTTCTCGTAAGAATGTAAGGAGCTATGTATTTATAGGCAGTTTAATAGAAAAAAGTTAGGGTGAGGTAGCTAGGTTAGAAATTATTTGCTGCTGGGGTACCTGGGTGGCTCAGTTGGTTTAGTGTCCGACTTCGGCTCAGGTCATGATCTCACGGTTCGTGAGTTCGAGCCCTGCATCTGGCTCTGTGCTGACAGCTCAGAGCCTGGAGCCTGCTTCGGATTCTGTGTCTCTCTCTCTCTCTGCCCCTCCCCCACTCGTACTTTGTGTCTCTCAAATAAGTAAATAAACGTTAAAAAAAAAAAAGAAATTATTTGCTAGGGTACCTGGGTGGCTCAGTCAGTTAAGCAGCATCCAACTCTTAATTTCGGCTCAGGTCATGGTCTCATGGTTTCTGGGATTGAGCTCCGCATCCAGCTCTGCACTGACAGCTCAGATCCTGCTTCAAATTCTCTCTCTTTCTCAAAATAAATAAATAAACTTTAAAAAAAAAAAAAAGGACATTATTTGCCTCTCTACGAGACCAAAATCTGAAAGTTAACCAGCCTCTGCCCCCACGGGATGAGAACACCGCCTAGTCAATAGGAAATCAATCAGAGGTGCCAGCCCAACTCGGCAAGAACGCCCAATAATGTCTTTTGCCCATTTCCAATGTGGGATCACTTTTTCTGACACTACCCTCGGTGAGTCCTTGAAGATCCAGAAATAGCCGTTGCCTGAGAATTAGCCTCAGAGTGGAATATGGGTCTCAGAAGGAAAGGAGGACAGAGAGATGAGCAAAGCCCATCTTCTACCAGCTGGGGAGAGTGCTTTCCTGTGCACCTTCCCTCTGCACCTGTGGAGCACGGTGCAAGTACTCCCAGAGGGCGTGGGCTGGCATCATGCAGGAGAAAGTGACCATTCACAAGAGAGGGGACCGCGAAGCCTGCTCCCAACTCCCATCCTCTGTACCCTTGGCCACTGCACAGAGGGGGATGATGTATCTGCAAACATATGCAGCCTTGTCCAAAATATTTTCCCCTCCTGTATAGTTCTTGCCAATATTGTTAATCTGTGGGTTGACTTCAGACCAAAATAAATCTCCCAGCCCTGGCCACCAGCTAGCTAATTTTACTTCGTAACCGGGGAATAGAAAGTGCGGGCCTTCGGCAGACCAGTCTGTCTTTATTTTGCTTGCTCTCTGCTTGCAGTTTAAAAATCACATTTGGAAAAGTAGACCCTCCGTGCATGGGGGCAGCCACTGAGAAACAACAACAGAGACGGGCGGGTTGGAAAACGCAAGTTCAACCATTGCCCGCCACATTTGTCTCCCTTCTCAGATTCTGATCGTCCCCACTGGCCTTTCCGTGATGACTAGAGTTGTAAAACGTGCCACAAAGCAGAAGGCTACATGGCCATTTGGGGAGGATTTTCTTAGGCACTGGTTGTGGTCTGTCACTCTTGATGGGCACCGTCGAGGAGAATTTAACTCTGGGTTCTCCTTGAGTAATCCTAGAGGAAGCAAGTGGGTAGAACCTTACCGTATCAGCCCTGGAGTTCACCTCGGAGGCCGTCTAGTCCAGTCCTACCAGCGAAGAGGCAAGACTACCTAGTGGTTGCAAGCACAGACTTGGAGCCAGACGGCCGCTGTTTGAACCGGACTCCTCCACTTACTAGCTGTGTGACCTTAAACAAGTCACTATCCCCTACCTCGGTTTGCTCATCTGTAAAATGGGGATGGTTATAATCATACCTACCTCATAGGATTGTAGTGGGAACGAAATGAATGGACATATAGAATGCATCAAGAATAGCAGAGCATGCAGTGAGTGCTTGATAAGATAAGGTAACGAGGCTCGGAGTGGAGAAGCAACCTCCGTAAGGTCACCTAAGAAGGTGCCAAAACTGAGTTGGACTCAATGAAAAAGAGGCGAGGTTATTGCTTCTTGGAAATTCTGACTAATAACTGTTTTCCTTGCTCATGTTACATCATCCTCACTCAACACTTGGAGAGAGCCCTAACATGGAAGTCAGGGCGACGCATTCTAGGCCAGTCACACCTCTGACAGTGGCCCTAATGGTCATTAGCTTGGGCCTGGATGGTCTCTGGGGTTCCAGTTGGTACTAACATCTTTATAATTCAAAATCAAGGTCTGCACTTCCATTCAAGCCAAGGCTGTCTTTTCCTGCGACATTGTTTACTGGTATTTTTTTTCTTCCCCATTTTCCTCTGGCATTTTGCCCAACTACATCCTGTCGGCATCAACAACCAGTATTTTGGGCTCTCCTACTCTGTCCCTTCCCCCTATTGCTCCCTCCCCTCCCCCCCTCATAGGGCAATCATGGACTTCAACTGCCCCACAGCTGAGCCCTGCGGTTGCTGTGTTTAAGTTGATTAGACACTTGACAGTCTTGTAGATGTCTTCAAAGTTATCAGGTAATGCCTCAAAAGTAGTCCCTTGATTTCTTCCTTACCATGACCCACATTGAAGGCCTAACAGAGTGACCTTGACAGAGTGATTCAGTGGCCACCACTGAGTGGCTCAGTTGATTAAGCCTCTGGCTCTTGATTTCAGCTCAGGTCACCATCTCATGGTTTGTGGGTTTGAGTCCCGCATTGGGCTCTGTGCTGATGACATGGATCCTGCTTGGGATTCTCTCTCTCCCTCTCTCTCTGACCCTCCCCTGCTCATGTTCTCTCTCTCTCTCAAAAGAAATAAACTTAAAAAAAAAAAAAAAAAGAATGACTTATCCATTATGGTTTGTTGACTGGTTCCCAAATGAGTTGAGATATTGGATGAAATCTTACATTATTAAGGGTCCTTCTGGCATATTCAGTACAGCTGTCCTTTCTTTGAGAAGAAGCCAGCATCATCTGACTTCAAAGCCAGATTAGAAAGGGTATTTTTGAACAATTAACATTTCAAACTTGAAAATTTCAGGCTGAGACACAGCGATATGTTAGATCCTTCCTCTGCTGCTTTTTGTTCTTCCCACCCCCTTCCTGCATCCCTTCTCCCTGAAAAGCAGGCCGGAGTCAGTGTTAGGTTGCCCCCTATTGGTGAAATGAGGCACTGAAGCCTAGCTCTACAAAACATTATAAATGCCTAGAGGGAAGTTAGTGGAGATTGAAACGCTGGAGTTGAGAATGTAGAGTCAGGTGTGGCCCAATATCTTGTGGATCAGGTTGATCCTGAAGGAAGGTGAGGGCTAATATCAAAGGAGAGCCCTAGAGTGAGAGAGATACTACTAAGTGCTCTAAGGGCTGCAGAGGAAAATTAAAATTATTTGGGGACGCAAGCATCTGGAATGCGTAATACAAGGCCTCATGTCCCACTGGGCTCACCACCAGTGTAATCCTGCCTCTCTTAAACCTTTGTCCTTAGTCAAGGTTGGTGGAGCCCAATATTTTTTTAATTGTTTGACTCCGCAAACCATCAAATGTTGGAGCCCAATTTAAAAGTCTGTATTGGAGGGGTGCTTGGGTGTCTCAGTCTGTTAAGGTCTGACTCTCGATTTCATCTCAGCTCATGATCTCACCGTTCATGAGTTTGAGCCGCATGTCGGGCTCTGCGCTGATAGTGTGGAGGCTCTGCGCTGATAGTGTGGAGGCTGTTTGGGATCCTCCCCCTCCCCCTCTGCCTCTCTCTGGCTCAAACACACATTCACGCACACTCTCTTTCTCTCTCCCAAAATAAATAAATAAACATTTTTTCTTAAAGTCTATATAGTTGTGATGGGTTGCATTTTCGAAAGATGGCTACAACTCCCCAGGCTTTTCTGCAGTGTGGCCCGCCACACCCCCATCACGTGGAGGGGTCTGGGTCTCCTCGCCCTGGAACCCAGCTGGGCCCTATGACTGCTTGGACTGATAGAATAAGTTGGAACTGGGGGCGCCTGGGTGGCTCAGTCGGTTAAGCGTCCGACTTTGGCTCAGGCCACAATCTCACGGTTAGTGGGTTTGAACCCTGTGTCGGGCTCTGTGCTGACAGCGAGCTCAGAGCCTGGAGCCTGTTTCAGATTCTGTATCTCCCTCTGTCTCTGACCCTCCCCTGTTCATGCTGTCTCTCTCCCTCTCTCAGAAATAAATAAAATATTTAAAAAATTAAAAAAAAGAATAAGTTGGAACTGATGCCATGTGCTTTTTCTTTTTTTCTTTAAAAAACTTTTTTTAAATGTTTTATTTATTTCTGAGAGAGAGAGAGAGACAGCATGAACAGGGGAGGGTCAGAGACAGAGGGAGATACAGAATCTGAAACAGGCTCCAGGCTCTGAGCTGTCAGCACAGAGCCAGACACAGGGCTCGAACCCACAAACAGTGAGATCGTGACCTGAGCCGAAGTCGGACGCTTAACCGACTGAGCCACCCAGGCGCCCTGCCGTGTGCTTTTTCAGGATGAGATTGTGGAAATTGTTGCAGCTTCCATTTGGGCCTCCTAGAGCACCCAGTTTGGGGACCCTCTCTGTAGGGGACACCCGACTGCAACCACAGGAGAGATCTGGAATGCCCCCCCCCCCCCCCAGCTGAGTCCAGTCAACTCACAGAACTGTAAAAACATAAAAGAAAATAAACTGTTGTACGAGGGCTCCTGAGTTTGGAGGCACCACGTGGCAATAGGTAACCCGCAAATTTGGTCAGACACGTGAACCATAGGGTGACATATAATTAGGTATATTTTTAAAATCTTGGATTCAACTTTAAAGCAACGAGCCTCCAGCATCACAGTGCAGTACTATTTCAGTTCACATCTGCTGCCTCTGATCAAAACACCGTCTTGCACTTCCTGAGAGAGGGCACTTCCTGACAGGTGTTCCCTTGTGTCCTCATCTACGTGACTGTGGAGTTCAGTGTCTCTCACACATGCTAGCACGATGTTGGGTGTCCTAGTTGTGAGCCATGAGGGAAGAATTCATGTTGTTGTCTCCAGAATGTTCCATGGGTGGGATAGTGCCACGTTCAGTAAGAATCCACCCATATATTTTCTTTTAGTTAACTTTACTGATGTGTAAGTTATATATAATAAAATATACCCATTTTACGTGTACAGACTGATGCATTTTGACGAAGGTAACCCATGTAATCCCCACCACAAGCCAAGTTTGGAACATTTCTGTGACCCCAGAGTTTCCTTGTGCCCCGTTTGCGGTCAATTCTCTCCCTCCATCCCCCACCCCAGGCAAGTACCGACTGGCTTGGCCACTATCGATTAATTTTCATCTTTCCTGTTTTTTTTTTAATAGAAATGGAATCATATAGGATGCACTCTTATGTGACTGTGTAATACTTTATTGAACATAATATTTTGAGGTGTATCCATGTTGCTATGTGTATGTACAGTTAATACCTTCTTTTACCGAGTAGGATACACTTGAGTGGATGGTCCACAATATGTCTAGTGATTCTCTTGTTGATGGACATTTGGGTTGTTTACAGTTTGGGGCTATCATGAATCACACTGCTATGAATGTTCATGCACAAGATTTTATGGCCATATGTTTTCATTTCTCTGGGGTACATATCTAAAAGTGTTTTTTTCTTTATTTTTTTTTAAGAGAGAGTGATCGAGCAAGGGAGAGGGGCCGATGGAGAGAGAGAGAGAGAGAGAGAGAGAGAGAGAATCCCAAGCAGGCTCCATACTCAGCGTGGAGCCTAATGCAGGGCTCAATCCCATGACCCTGGGATCATGACCTGAGCCGAAATCAAAGGTCGGATGCTCAACCGACTGAGCCACCCAGGCGCCCCTAAGGGTACTTGTACAGGCTTCCATGATAAGTGTATACTTTACTTTATGGGAAACTGACTAAGGGTTTTATGAGCCTCCCAGCAAAATGTGAGAGTTCTGGATGCTGCAACTTCTTACCAGCACTTGACACTGTCCGTCTCTGCTATAGCATCGCTGGTGAGTATAATGGCACCTCATTTGCCCATGGATGTTTGTTTGTTGTTGTTGTTTTTAACTGTTTTTATCCTTGCCACGGCTCTCAGAGTCTAATGTTACAGTCTTGTATTAGTTATCTATTGATGCATAATAAACTACACCAAAATTTAGTGGTTTCAAACAACAACAAACCTTTACTACCTCACACATTTTCTGTGAGTCAGGAACTCCAGAGTAGCTTGGCTGGGTGGTTCTGGCTCAGAGTTTTCCCTAACACTGTAGTCAAGATGTTGTCTGGGGCCACGGCTGCCTGAAGACTTGACTGGGGCTCAAGGACTCACTTCCAAGATGGCTCGGTGGCATGGCTATTGGCAATAGGCCTCAGTTCCTCATTGGCTGTTGTCAGGGGGCCTCAGTTCTTCACCACATGGATCTCTCCGCAGGGCTCTTCATCAAGCGTTCTCACAGCACAGCAACTGGCTTCTCCCAGATAGGCTGAGAGAGAGTGGGGCGGAAGCCAGGATGTCTTTGAAAATCTAGCCTCAGAAGTCATACTTGGTCATTCCCACAGTGTCCCATTGGTCAGGGGAAGGGATATACAAGAGCATGAATCATGGGAGGCAGAGATGACTGGAGGCCATCTTGGAGGTGTGCTACCATATCCATTGTCTGGCCAACATTCTTGGCCCTTGTGGTTCCTGGCCCTGTGGATGAGGGTCCTGTGGGTCCAAAGTACTTTCAAGAAAATGAAGAGCTATCAAAGTCAGACAACTACTCTACATGTCTGAAAAGGAAACTAGAGATTCCGGCTATGGACATATGGGCCCCGGAGACTCACCTAAGAATCCAGGAGGAAGACAACCTTCTCAAAGCGAATCACATTGATGAGGAAGACAAGACTCGATCTGAGGGTTCCTGACACAAACTCCGTGACCTTCTCTGCTCTCCTGTGAGCACTGGCTGGTCCTTGCTAGTTAGACTGGCCAACGTCCAGTCGAGGAAATAGGCACTAGTTTACGTGCTTTGAGCAGATGGAACTCAACCCACAAAAGCGTTTACACGTGTGATGGAAAAACCGAGACGCCATACAGGAGAAGGTGGGGCAACCCAGAGAGAAGCACACGCAGGAAGACTCGATTGCCCCTACAGCTGGAGGGAGAAAGGGTAGAGCCGGGTCACTGGAGCCTGGAAGTGGGGTTGGCGGGATCTGCGGTGGTCCTGTCCCTCTGGGGTCTGTAGCCACGGAAGAACTCCAGCTACTGAGGCAGAGAGCAAGGAGGAGAAATACCCCAGCTTCTCCCTTCCTCCTGTCCTCCCGTCTCCTTCCAGTGCCTTCCATGGATACCAGGAAGCATGTGGACAAGACAGAGCAGAGGAAGGGAAGGAGGACGGATCTGAGGGCACCAGGCCAGGGACAGGCTCACTGGTGTTGGGCATGGCGCAGACTTTATTTTCCAAAAATGGCCACACTAATATTTCCGGTCCTGCTTGCTCTTCTAGAACCATGACACTCTCCCATTAGGTGGAGCCTGAGTCCCTCTCCTTCATCCTGGGTGGGACTTTGTAATTGCCTCCAGGACTAGAAAGAGACAGGGACTATGCCAAGTGACTTCCGAGGCTTAGGAAGTCTCTCCTCAGCTGGCTCTGGCTCTTGGGATATTCTCCCTTAGAACTCAGCCGCCATGTTGGGAGCAAGCCCAAAGCAGCCCCAACAGAAAGTCCACAGGGAGAGGCTCATGGGGGGGAGAAACTGAGGTCCCCAGCCTCTGAGTCCTCCAGCCAAGGCCCCAGATAATCATGGAGCAGAGACAAGCTGTCCCCGGTATCTCCTGTGTGAACTTCTGAGCTGGGAGTATAATTCTTTTCTTTCCTTGCCACCGAGTCTCGGGAAGATCTGTTCCGTGGCCGTTGTCACCAGGAGCGGGGGAGAAGGGTTTTGGGTGCATACTTGGGACCCAGGTCCATATCAGCCTTCCCTATGATCTTCTCCCCTGGGGTAGAATCCCAACCAATAAACGGAACCGGTTTGTGAGCACGTAAAAGGTGGGCTTACTCTTCAGCAAAGTCCTAAAAACCTTGTTTTTCCGACCCACTCACTTGAAGAGCTCATTGATTCAATTTCTACATAGTAACTGAGTATCTATCTACACTGTGCTAGGCAAGGCGTCCACACCAGACAGTTAAAGCAGGCACGGTTCCGAACTTCTGACAGAGCACAAATTACTTTACAAGCAAGGACGTAGCTACAACACGAGATAGATGCTCCCGAGGAAGAACCTTGGGTGTCAATCCAGAGGACCTGGATTTTGCGCTGTTGGCACAACTTATCTCAGGAAGTGACATTTCTCTCTTTCTTTCACTTGCCTAAACTCCTTTCTTCAAAGCCATGAAATGTTTCACGGTACACTTTTCAAAAGTTAGCACGACGAGATTTTTCACTGAAAACAATCATTGGATGTACGTAGGCTCAAAAGCATTTACTCCCAAGAGACTGGGAACCATTAAGGGTTTTGGTGGGACACGCGTGCAAATTGGGGCCTCCTCCCCCCAGAGAGTGCCCAGGGGTGCTGCCGCATAGTGTTAGGGGAGTGAGTTGGTCCTCAGCAGCCAGGGACCCCAGTCTGGCGCGTATGTGTGACTGGTCTCAGCTGTGTCCATGGCCTCTAGGAGCCCAGCCCAGTGGGCTTGGCTCTGGGGCCCGAGAAGGGGGGCTGGGGGCTACAGGGAGACAGAAGAACTGCACCTGGGAAGCCCCAACTGTGGGCACTAGGCCGCAGGCTGGGGGCAAGAGCAAGGAAGAGGCAATGACCCGGTCACAGCCACCTGGCTATGCCCCTAGCTGCCGGTCACATGGAAAGATGGCCCCAAATTGCTACCTCTGGCAAGGCCTGTATGGAAAGGGGCAGGCCTGTGACCGTTCCCAAGGCTCTTGATTTCCCTTCCATCAGAGGCGGGGCTGGCGTCTTCCCATCTGCTGCCTCCACAGAACCTTCTGGACTGTGGCGGGACCTGTCTGATCCGTTGGCACCAGCCTCACAACTCAGCCTCTGTTGGCTGCCATTCTCTAAGAGCTCTCGTGGACATCGATGGATCACGCCACCTCTTCCGCCATGAGTGGCACCCGGGTCACTACTGCTTCATGATACTGTGAGGAGCACCCAGCACCCAGCAGACCGGAAGATATGCCTGGGGGCTTTGGGGCCGTGGCTGCGGAGACAGGGCCACTTGGGTCCACCTCTCAGGCTCACTCTGTCCAGGTGTGTTCCCCTCCCTGATTATTCCCTCCCCAGAGAGGCAGACCCTAGACCTAGTGAGGGGTGCTCATCATGGACAAGCTCGCCCCCGAGCTTTGTTGGGGTCATGATGTTGTGGTTCGTGAGTTCGAGCCCTGCATCGGGCTCTGTGAGGACAGCTTGGAGCCTGGAGCCTGCTTCGGATTCTGTGTCTCCCTCTCTCTCTCTGCACCTCTCTCTCTCTCTCTCAAAAATAAGTAAACATTTAAAAAAACACTTCCAAATTAAAATCAAGCTTACAGGCCGTTCCTTATAGGATCTGTTGCCAAACATAACAGGGATGCGAGAGGCTAGGTGTGAATTTAGAATTCGGGGTTCTTCAGAGTTGCACGTGGGACCCCGTCTGGTTCCTCCCCCACCCTTGCCCCTTCTCCTCCCACCCGTGGGGTTTGGTCCCACACTAGGACAGGCCAGCTGTGCGTACCTGCTCACCCTCCAGCCCCCATGGTCCAGCTCTATCCACTGTCTGCCTTCCCCAACTCCCCCTGCAAGCAGTCACCCTTTGGCTGCCTAAGGGTGCAAACGGACGGTGGCGTGAGCTCTTGGAAGGACAGACGAGGGGAAGAGGCCTGGGCAGACCCCGGTGGTGGACTTGGCTATCGAGGGGGAACTCTGGGTCCCAGGATTCCAGATCGTGTCCAGAAGAGAACAGGCTCCAGGCGGGTGTCCTTTCCATCCTGTGTAATCCTTGCTCTAAGGGCATGGCTGTGGCCAGAGCAGAGCCTTCTATAGCATGAGACCCAGGCCAGCGGCCCGCCCTAGCTGCCCAGGATGATTGAAATATTTCACCACCGTGTAGTATAGATAAGGACCATAAGTAGATCATCTGCTGGGCCAGGCTTTGGTCCTTCCTTTGCTGGGGGGAGGGGGGGGACAGAGGCGGGGGTCTGGGCCACAAGGAAGGACATTGGGTGTGAGGCTTGGGGAAGGGGCCATTTGTGGAGATATTTCAATATCTTTTTTTTTTTTAATTTTTTTAATGTTTTATTTATTTCTAGGAGAGAGAGAGAGACAGCGTGAGCAGGGGAGGGTCAGAGAGAGGGGGAGTCACAGACTGAAACAGGCTCCAGGCTCTGAGCTGGCAGTCAGCACAGAGCCCAAAGTGGGGCTCGAACCCACGAACCGTGAGATCATGACCTAAGCGAAAGTCGGACGCTTAACCGACTAAGCCACCCAGGCGCCCCGATATTTCAATATCTTAACCACACAGTACTGCGGTACCCATGAATTTCAACTCTATATTCTCCTCTTCTTCCTTGGATTTTATTAGCGGCAGCACCGTTCCCAAATAAAAGACTACATCCCAGCTTTGCTTGAAGCTTCCAAGAGGCTGGTAATATAGAAGGGCAAGTCTTCGGAAGGGCTTATTCAGCTGGGAGTCCTCTTGGCCGCTGTCTTTCTCCTTCTTCCTAAACCTGTCCTGCCTGGAATGGTGATGGGCGGAGCTCCAGTAGCCATATTGTGACCTTGAGGATGGATACCCCATGCTAAAGAAAGCAAAGCAAAGCAGAAATATAGAAGGATGGGGGCGCCTGGGTGGCTCAGTCAGTTGACTGTCCGACTCTTGATTTCGGCTGAGGTCACGATCCCAGGGTTGTGGGATTGAGCCCCACATCGGGCTCCGTGCTGAATGTGGAGCCTGCTTGAGATCCTCTCTCTCTCTGCCCCTCTCCCCTGCTCACTCTCCCTCTCTCAAAATGAAATGAAATGAAATAAGACAAGAAACATAGAAGGAGCCTGGGGTCCTGATGACTGTAGAGCTACCTGAACACCCCCAGATTGCCCACTGCTGGACTCTTTCTGTAAGAGAGAATAAAGTCCAAATCTGTGTAAGCCACTATAGTTAGGCTTCTGTTATTAGCACTTGAATTTGATTGCCAGCTCATTTCAGCTCCAAGGCTCACTGCCCAAGTCTCCTCAGGGCTGGTCCAGAGTCAGGGAGTCTGGGTGGGAGAGGAATTGCATTCGGCACGTGCCTTCCACAAGTGGGATGTGTTCTGTCTGCTAATCCTTAGGACCCTTCTGGCCACTAGTGTTACCTTCCTCACTTTGACAGTTGAGAAAACTGGCCTCCGAGGTTTTTCCGGTTTGCTCGTGGCAGAACTGGGGTCTGGCAGGCTCCGGGGCCCGCCTCCGGCCCCACCGCATTTCCCAGTCTGTGCAGGCAGAACTGGGGAGCCCCTTCTTGTTCACCCCCAACAGGGGGAGGGACAGTTACCAGGGATCTCCCAGAGGTGGGGCATTGCCGGCTTGGACTTCCGGCTTCGCAGGGCATCTCTCTGACGACCTCGTGGGGAGCTGCCTTTTGAGAGAAAACCCCAGAACAGGAGGGCTGTGGGTCAGGGGGTGGAGGAGGAGGCATGAAGCGGGTAGCGGGCACCCTTCTGCCCTCTGAGCCCAGAGAATGGCAAAGTCCCTGGGCAGGGAGGGACCCATCTCTGAGGCGGAAGTCGTCCAGGGGGCCTGGAAAGGCGCCCGGGCTCCTCAGGCTTGGAGGCTGCTGTGCCTTCTGCCCCGCACACTTGTTCCCCGGAAGCCTGAGAACCCAGCTGACGTCTGAGGCCACCTGCAGCAGCAGAAGCATTTCCTGAAGCAGTTTTATTGTCCCAAAGGCCTCTAGAGGACGCTGGTGAAGGCCCGGCCCGTGAGGCCGGTTGTCGTCCTTTCTTGGCCCTCTGTGCCAGACTCACTTCCATTCCTAGTACATTCGGAGGGGCGGGAGAACTGTCCAGAAGCCGGAAGCCCTCGCCTCCCCGCAGATCTCCCTGAGTTCTACGTGACCTGTTTTTCTCTTCAGGGGCCAGGGCCTCTCCTCCCCTCCATCTGCCCCCCCCCGCCCACCCCGGGGACTTGCAGAGGTGAAGCGCAGCCCCTGACAGCCCCAGAGAGAGCCTGCCCTTGACAAGATGGCGTCCTGAGCCCTGGAGAAAGAGCGAGCAGACGCGGGGCTGGAGCGCAGGCTACTGGCCCTGGCCGCCTCTGACAGCCCCTCCGCGCCCCCGACTCCCCTTGGAAAACGTGACCCACCAGGCCCTCCCGAGGAGCCCCCCGCACCTCCCCCTTCACAGGCTCCCAGGCGGAAGAGATGGAAAGCAGACCCTCCTGAATGTTTAACTTCAGCGGAGATGATAATAACTTTCCCATGGACGCAACTGTATCCTTTCCCTGTGTTCCTTCGGGGATCCCGAAACTCCAGACGGTTCTCATTTGCAGCTCGTTCCTGAGGAGGCCTCATTTCCTCGCCACACACCCCTGATGTGGTCAGGGTCTCCCTCCCACAGCCCGGGCGGGGCAGGGTGGGGGTGGGGGCTTCCCTGAGCTTTTCTCCCATGGCTGTTCCCCCCCCTTTTGTCTGACCTGGCCTCACTAAACCCCATTCTTGGCCTCTGCCCTGTCCCTAACCCTTGGTCCCCAATGCCTCAGGCCTTTCAGTTTCTGATCCCCCCCATGCCCAGAGGCAGTGGTAGGGCTGGGCTGTTCCCCAGGCAGAAGGCCCTTTCTAGAAGCTTCTCCCACTCAGCCTGATAGGCACGTTGGATGACTCCAGGGGCCATCATGAGCCCTGTATCCTATGTGAGTGGCGCCTCCTGGAGTTATCAGACAAAGCCCTCTGCTGGTGGGTCCCCAAGGGGGAAGCTGTTTCATGGCCCCCTGCAGCCAGGAAAAGACCCCAACCTCCTCTTGCAAGTCAGCTCTGCTGCCTGAACCCTTTCTACCCCACACCTCACCTCGCTTTGATCTCATTAGGAAGCCCAGAAGAGCTGAGCAGAGGAAAGGAAAGCATAATACACCCTCCGCATTTGCAGAGTGAGTGCTTGTAGGGTTGTTGTGCTGTGCTGTGCTGTGCTGTGCTGTGTGTGTGTGTGTGTGTGTGTGTGTAACACTTTCACATTCTTGGCATCTCTCAAGCTTCAAAACACCCCCGTGGGGGCACAGAGCCGGGGGTTGTTCTTGGCATTTTGACCAAACAGATGAGGATGTTAGAGCCAGATCAGGGCCACTTAGGTTCTGGTTCTGCCCAAGTGTTATTTTGGGGGTGAGAAAACAGGAGGGGAAGAAACCGGGCGCGGGTTAGTAGTGAGGCATGTTGGGGGGGGGGGCGGTAGCCAGAGCGCCGGCTCCAAGCATCTTGCTCCACCATCTGCACATGGCAGAGTCATGTCTGAGTCACGTAACCTCTCTGTGCCTCTGTTTCCTCATCTGTAAAATGGGGATTCGGATAGTAGAGCTATGGGCTATTAAAGAGAAAGTGTCAAGAATCATGTCTGCACGGAGAAAATGCTAGTACCTCTGTTGTTGGTAAGAGATGCGGGGAGGGGGAAAAGCAAATGAAAGGTCACTGAGACTTGCCTTGTCCCTCCCTCCCTTGGAGCCCCGTCTCCACAACTCACGCTCTGAGATCTCTGAGGACAAGTAAGCCCGGTGGATGTTACCGCTCTGGCCTCGGCATCTGGCTGCCACTTCTCGTTTTCCACGCCAATGTCTGGGGTCACGGCCCAGTGGTTTCTACGCCCCCTCCCTGTTGTCAGCGGTCTGGGCCCCAGTTAGCCGGTCTGGCTTGGCTCGGGGATCCCAGGAGCCCTGCTCATCCTCAAAGGCTGGTCCTCCAGGGCGGTTCTTTTGTCTCAGGCTGGACCCGGGATAAATAGGTGTGATTAGAAGATCAAAGCACTTTACCACAGGTTTGGCCGGAGGGGGCTCTTTGATCTGCCCAGCCCACCGCTGCTGCTGCCCCCCCCCCATCACCCCCACCAGCCTTGGAGTCCTGGCAACTCTGAAATCTCCCTGCTTTCATTCCTGTCTTATCTAGCTGCTGTCTCTCAGCTCCCCGCACCACACCGGGGGAGTCTTGCCTGTTGACCAGGAGCCGGGTTTTCCCTCCAGGTTGTTTACTAAATCACCGGTTCGAAGCTGAAGCGGGGCCTGTAAAACCCCGATGGTTTCATTTTGAGCCTCAGCTGCAAAACCTGAAATCTTGATATGCTCGTAAATGATGGGAGGGCGAATCGTGCCTGCCTCTCGGGGTATCTAATTAAATGGAGGTCCCGCCTGGTCTCCCAGAACTTGGCCCGGCGAAGGGAGCGATCGTTATGAGTATTCTTTCTTTTTCCTTTGAAAAGGATAGAAAATTCCTGGAACTTCTTATCATGATGAACCTGTGGAATTTTCCTTAAAACTTGAGTGATGGCTTCCACTGATAGTGGCGTAACGATGGCCCAGGAGATACCCTCTGCCACTCTGGAGGCACCTCCTCGGGGTATTCAGGCTGCCAGGACCCCACACTAGAAGGGAGGTGTAGGGCAAGGAGGCCAGACCTCCCCTGGCCTTCCGGGAACATTCCAGGATGGGCCACCAACACAGACCAATGGGGCCTCTGCTGGGCTGCTCCCGGGGAGGGGGAGGGGCAGGGGGCGGGTCCTGTCTCGCTCCTGGGTCTCAAGCCCCACTTATGGTTGATGATGTGCAAGGCAACTGGGTGTCTGTACAGGGTGAAAGTCCTGCTGAGGATTTCTGGGAGACCCTCCAGGGAGAAGGGAAACCGCTATCCTGAGCTCACTCACCTGGGGGACAGACAAATTGGTGGCTCTGGTTGCTGCTGATGCTTTTACCTCCAGGAGGGCTGGCCTTGGTGAAGCCTGCTCTTTCTAATCCAAGTGGGATTGACAACCTAGGTTTATTTATTCAACGAATATTCAGTGAGTGCCTGCCCTGTGCTTGCTGGGCGCTGGTTGAGGCACTGGGGATGAATCTGCGAGCCAAATGGACCCGCGGCCCCACGTCTCATGGAGTGTGCATCCCCAGAATGGGGGAAGACAAACAAATAAATATAACAAATGAGTAAATTATCTCATCTCTTAAAAAGACGAGGAGCATTGTGGGAAAATGTACCAGGAGAAGTGATGGTAGATGGGGCGTATGAGATGGGGGCGGGGGCTGAACGGAACAGGGTGGGGATAGGGGAACAGAATATGTCACCCCCAGAATGCATCCCTTTGGTGTAAGAATTATCTTTTTTTAATGTTTATTTATTTATTTTTGAGAGAGAGAGAGAGAGCACAGACAGGGGAAGGGCAGAGAAGGGGTGGGGGACAGAGGATCCGAAGCAGGTTCTGCGCTGACAGCAGAGAGCCCCATGTGGGGCTTGAACTCACGAACTGTGAGATCATAACCTGAGCTGAAGTCGATACTTAACTGACTGAGCCACCTGGGCGCCTTTGTGGGGCATTTAAAAAAAATGTTTATTTGGGGCGCCTGGGTGGCTTAGTTGGTTAAGCGTCCGACTTTCACTTAGGTCATGATCTCGCGGTTCGTGGGTTCGAGCCCCACATCGGGCTCTGTGCTGACTGCCAGCTCAGAGCGTGGAGACTGTTTCGGTCTGTGACTCCCTCTCTCTCTGACCCTCCCCTGCTCACGCTGTCTCTCTCTGTCTCCTAGAAATAAATAAAAAAGAAAATTAAAAAAATAATAATTAAAAAAATGTTTATTTTGAGAGAGAGACGGAGACGGCGCACACACGTGCGAGTGAGCAGAGGAGGGGCAAAGAGAGAGGAACAGAGAGAATCCTAAGCAGGCTCTGTGCTGTCAGTGAGGAGCCTGACACAGGACCGATCCCATAAACCCTGAAACCATTACCTGAGCAAAAATCAAGAGTCGGCTGCTTAACCTACTGAGCCACCCAGGCACCCTTCGGGCATTTTCAGGGGTACCCTCTAGCAGTCAGCACCTTCAGAGGGCTGCTTCAGCTACAGAGAGAGTGCCTCAGTCAAAGTCATGTCCTTTCAGTGACCTTCAAATATTGGGGTATAAGGATCTAGTCCCCTGGGCACCTGGGTGGCTCAGTGGGTTAAGCGTCTGTGGCTCAGGTCATGATCTCCTGGTTCGAAACTTCGAGCCCCACCTAGGGCTCTGCACTGACAGTGCAGAGCCTGCTTGGGATTCTCTCTCTCCCTCTCTCTCTGCCCCTGTCTGGCTCTCGCTCTCTCCCAGTCTCCCAACATGTCCACATCTTCGTCCCCGGAACCTGTGACTATGTTTGCCATCGTACGTGGCGAGAGAGACTTTGCAGATGTAATTAAATTAAGGATCTTGAGTTGGGGAGGTTGTCCTAGATTATCTGGGTGGGCCCAACATAATCACAAGGGACCTTAGAGAGGGGGCAGGAGGATTTGTCACATAAGGAGATGTGACAACGGAGACAGAGGTCAGAGTGATGTACCTGCTGGCTCTGAAGCTGGAGATAGGGGCCAAGAGCCAAAGAATGCAGGTAGCTTCTGGAAGCTAGAAAAACACAAGCAGATTCTCCCCTGAAATCTCCCGAAGGAATGTAGTTCTGCCGACACTTTAATTTTAGATATCTGACCTCCGGAGCTGTATGAGAATAAACCTGTGTGGTCATAAGGCAGTGAGTGTGCGGTAATTTCCTCCAGCAGCAATAGGAAACCGATACAATTCTTTAAAAAGAAAATGTTTATTTTTGAGAGAAAGAGAGAGAGAGAGAGAGACAGAGCACGAGCAGGGGAGGGACAGAGAGAGAGAGAGGAAACACAGAATCTGAAGCAGGCTCCAGGCTCCGAGCTGTCAGCTCAGAGCCTGAATCACGGACTCAAACTCACGTACTGCAAGATCATGACCTGAGCTGAAGTCCGACGCTCAGCCGACTGAGCCACCCAGGCGCCCGGGAGGTGAATTCAGCGACAGGGCTCCCTCGGGTGTGTGTGCGGGGGGTGCGGGCCACGGAGGCTGCAGCCACGCCCCTCCCTCTGCCCAGTCCTGCCCCCCCCTTCCCTCCCGCACAGCTGGCATATATTTATTAGAAGGCTTTATTACGAACAATTTCAAACAGACCGCAAAGTAGTAAGAATAATACAATGATCTCCCACGATCCCATCGCCCAGCCTGGACAGTTGTCAACTTGTGGCCAATCTTATTTGCTCTGTATGGGAAGGGTGGTTGAAAGGGAGATGCAGAGCTCATGCCTCGAAGACTTTCCCAGTCTAGGCGGGGGGTTCAGATGGTGTACACGTCTCTGAGGCCAAGAGAATGCCAGGCAGCCGACCCCACGCCAGCAAGCACGGGGTCAAGGGTGCGGGGAAGCAGTCTTGAAGAAAGGCAGGAAAGGGGGGGTGGAGCTAACCAGAAGATAACCAACGGCGCAGACCATGTCACAAAAGGGGGGGTCCTAGGGTCATGGGCAAACTTGTCTAAAGGGTCCAGAGTCCAAGGCAGGAGGCAGGTGATGTGAAAAAGGACATTGGTGGGGAGCTCTTGAATAGAGTACGCTACCACTTGCCTTTGCTTCTTTTTCTTTTTTTAAATAGGCTCATACACCCGATGTGGGGTTTGAACTCAGGACCCAGAGATCAAAGAGTGGCTTGCTCTAAGGACTGAGCCAGGCAGGGGCCTCATCTGCCTTTGTTTTATTCCATTGTCTTTCTTTCTTTTTAAGTTTATTTATTTATTTTGAGAGAGAGAGAATCCCAAGTAGGCTCTGGGCTGTCACAGAGCCCAACGTGGGGCTTCATCTCAGGAACCATGAGATCATGACCTGGGCCAAGGTCAAGAGTCAGACGCTTAACCGACTGAGCCACCCAGGCGCCCCTATTCCGTTGTCTTTCTAAGGTTCGTTTGTTTGCTTGTTTAAACAGGCCCCCACCTGCTTCTACGTGACTAACAATAATAGCTGTGCTAGAAGCCTGCCAGTTGCTGAGCTAAGCACTTCGCGCAGGTGATCTCACCTATCCGCTCAACAACCCTAGGAGGCAGATACTATTTTTATCATCATTGCACTGACACTCTGTGAAGTGAGGCCACTTGGCCAAGGTCCCTGGATGCTGTATTCGTTTCCTGGGGCCGCTGTGACCGAGGGCCACAAAGCGGGTGGCGGAGGGCAGCAGTCTGAAATCGAGGCGTCGGCCGGGGCTGCGCTCCCTCGGAAGCTTCTGGGGACGGATCGTTCCGCGTGTCTTCCAGGCTCTGGTGGCTCTAGGTGTTCCTTGGCTTGTGGCCGCGTCTCTCCAATCTCTGCCCCTGATGTCACGTGGTCTTTTCTCTCCTTGTGTCTCTTGCGAAGACACTTGTCATTGGATCTCGGGGCCACCTGGCTAATCCAGGGTGATCTTCTCTCAAGATTCTTGATTATATCTGCACAGACACTATTTCCAAATAAGCTCAGATTCCCAGGTTCCTGGGGTTAGGACATAAACATAGCTTTTTGGAGGCCACCATTCAACCTGCTACAGATGGGGAGAGGGGGACCAGGGGTCGGAACCCAGTAAACGGCTCTGTTGTCTGTGGATGTGACGTGATCATGTCAGGAAGAGCTGAACCGGTAGGAACCTCTGTGTGCCAGTTTTACAATGTGCCACAAGTTTGTGGACCCCCCCTTTGGAAGGTGACGTCACCGCCTCTCCCCTCAAATGTGGGGGGGCCTGTGACTTGTTTGCCACCAGAAGACCATGGCAAAGTGGTGCTGCGTGACTTCCAGCGGCGATCAGAAAAGGCGATGCAGCACCCGGAGCTCCGAGCTGCCTGTGACCCATCTGACTGCCCTGAGGCCGCCCTGCTGGGAGTGGGGAAGTCCCATGTAGGCATTCTGATCAACAGCTGTCACGGAGACAGCATCCCCTGCCTTCAGATGACTCTAGCCCCCAGCCATCCAGTTGCCCCCAGCCATGGAATCTTCCTAGCTGAGGCCCCAGAACTCGCGGCGCAGAGACAAACTGTCCCTGCTGTCCCCTGTGAATACCTGACTCCTAGAATCTGAGGATAATAAGGGGCACCTGGTGGGCTCAGTCGGTTAAATGTCCGACTCTTGGTTTTGGTTCCAATCAGGATTTCACGGTTTGTGGGATCGAGCCAGCATCAGGCTCTGTGCTGACAGTGGAGCCTGCTTGCCATTCTCTCTCCCTCCCTCTGCCCCTCCTCTGCTCGTGCTAGCTTGCACACGTGTTCTCTCTCTCTTTCAAAATAAATACATAGATAGATAAAAGAATCTGAGGATAATAAAATGGCTGTTTGATGCCTCTGCATTTTGGGGAAGTTTAACAAACAGCAATAGTAATCAGAAGACCCCTCCTTGTCTAGAGAAAAGCCCCAAGTCAGGGTGGGGGAGGGGTTGGGGTTAGCAGTTCCTAGAAATAGGTCTGATTCAGAGAGAGACAGAGAAAACATATTCTGTCTGGACAAGCACCCCGTACCCCAATACCCAGTGGTTCTGTGATGAGCGGTGAAATGAGCTGGGGGGGGTGCACAAAAAATGGAAACAGCTTCTCTGGGCGTGAGAAACCATCTGTCCCCAACGTCCACTTGCAGACAGACCTGTGCAGCCTGAGGCTGTGGCCAGGCCTGCCCCCGCCCCTGCACCCCCCCCCCCCCAGGTCTCTCCAGCCCCAGCCTGGGCAGGGCTCCTGAACGCTGCTACAGCAGGGTGCAGGGAGGGGTGTCGGTGGGGGGAGCTGCTATTACAACTTCCCCAGCAGGTGCTGTAGGGCGCAGGCCCCCAGCCACTTCCCTCCCCAGGTTCTGGCCACCTGACTGGCCAGCCCCAAGGGCACAGCCTACCCTTGGCTGGGGGACTGGCTTTGATGCGGTCCCGGCACCCCCAGGGCCCCAGGGTCTGTCTGCAGCCCTGGCTCCTGGCTCCAGCGCAGGCTGGTTCATCTGCTGGATGGGATCTTCGGATTTTGTCATTTGCTCTGCGGAGGTTTTCTTTCTGACTAATTTGCTTACCAGGTTTAATTCTTCAATCATGTTTTCATTTTAAGAGATTTCAGGGTAATTATGAACTTTGAATAAATCCATCTGAGGCACCGAAGTGCTCTTAGCTCAGCTCTGCTAGGGCCCTGCCATTTCGTCGCGACACTTGAGATTTGGTGTGAACGTGAACGGGACCTCTCCTGCCCCCCCTCCCCCCCGCCCCTCCCCCCGAAAGCTCCTGCAATTGAAAACAGCTGGGCCTCTAGGAGCCAAGGTCAGGATTCGAGAAAAAGCCACAACCAAAAACCACAACTGTGGGTGGGGAGAGATGGAATCAGGCCCGGTGCATGAGTGAGGCTCCAGAACCTTCGAGGATGCTTCTAGGCTTCACCCACCTCACCCAGGCTGCTCACCCCGGGGCCCGAGGCGGGGCTGCCCCAGCACTGCTGGCTGACCAGTTTGCAAAGCGGGGTCCTGGAGTACCTGGGAGAGGCCCAGACGCACAGGCCAGAGGCTGGGGCTCCAGTTCCGGCCTCGGTTCCAGCAGCGGGGCCATGGGCGAAGTTTCGGGGCCATCTGGACTAAACTAGAAATATATCGAGGATGATGAGGACAGCCCCTGTTCCTATCACTTTGCAAGCTTGTCACGGAGGAGCTGCTGTGTTTGGGGGGGGGGGGCATTTTCCAAGCTGTGTCACATGGCACCGTTGAGAGGCGGTAGTGTTGTGAAACAGAGTCTCTCGGTCATATCAGGAGGGCCGCACTGGCAGGCTGCGGCAAGGTGACACCGGAGCCACTGATATTAAGGCAGGAAGTGCCACCAGGCTCTTAGGTGTCTTGACTCTGTTTCTCAACCCTCGCGTCCTGGCTCCTGGGCATGCTGAGATGGTCTCTATGCAGTGTGTGAGCGTATGCATTGTGAGTCCGAATCCCAGTTCCGGCCTTGGTGCCTTATCAATGCCCCACACGGAGACTTCTAGTGTCCTGCATCTTATCAGCATCCACAAATTAGGGCTGCCTAATTTGCATATCTGTATCAAAGCTACAGCCAGCCCAGGGGTGGGTGGGTAGTGGCAGTGTCCACACTAATCGAAACTAGGGTCAATGGATTAGGCTTAGCTAATTTACACGCAGCCAATCACGGCCAAGGTGTGAGGGGAAAGCTGGTGGGGGGAACCAGACACAGGAAGGGAACTGACCACAGAGTGTAAGCTCCTTGTCTGGGGACTCCTGACTTGCCTCGACAAGAATCCGGTGCTGGCTCCCATCTACTTGCATCAGCCCTTAACTAGGGGCGATTTCCAGGGAGGGGCATTAATCCCCACACCCCCCAGTCTGCCACAGGGGCCAGCAAAGCAGCTTTGGTGACCAGGAGAAGCCCCCAGGTGAAGAAATTCATGGATTGCCATTTGAAAGTTGGGACTAGGGGCACCTGGGGGCTCAGCTGGTTGAGCTTCGTGGTGTCAGCTCAGGTCACGAGCTCATGGTTTCGTGAGTTCGAGCCCCTCATCGGACTCTGTGCTGGCAGCATGGAGGCTGCTTGGGATTCTCTCTCTCTCTCTCTCTCTCTCTTTCTCTCTCTCTCCCCACTTCTCTCTCTGCCCCTCCCCCACTCATGCTGTATCTTTCTCAAAAGAAATAAACTTTAAATAAATATATACATACTGAAAAAAAAGAAAAGAAAGTTGGGCCTAGATGCACTATGTAGTAAGAGCACGGGACCTGGGGGTGGGAACAGCGGCGTCTGTGCCCAGGGTTATGAGAACAATACTGGACTCCCTTAGATACTGGCCTAGAGGCCAAGGTACCATGGCCTTTGACCTCTACCCCCAAGGAATGTGCACATGTGCTGGGTGTGCGCTAACAAGAAGGTTTAATCTAGATAGAATACATACTTTTATGTTGGATAATCCTGCATAATGATGTATGACCCTGTAATGAATATAATTTGCAAAGGTTACTTCTGGTTAGTTTCTATGCCAAGCCAGTTGGGTGAACGGGATGTATAACATAGTTCACTGTGGTCCTGGACCCCTATAGCTTTGGTGGCCTCCCTAATGGCGTCTGGGGGACTTCAGTGCCTCTTGCTAATTTTAGACTCCTATTCTGGGCATGGCTAGGATGAAGGTGCTTTGAGTCGGGCTTTTGGTTTCACTGGTGTCCCTGAAACCAGTGATAGCCAACAGCAATAGGAAAGAATATTTCTGGAAGGTATGAGATCGTTCAGACTTGTGGGGAGGTAGCAGGACTCCTATCTAAGAATACTCTTAGTGGTGGTGGGGGGGGCTGACTTGTTAGGTGTCCTCTGTAGGACACCTTCACTGCTGCCCCTTGATGTTGCCACAATGTCATTGTCCCTGCCTCGTTATTATGTTCCCTTGAGATTCAAATTCTTGGGAGCCCCTGGCTGCTGCGGTTGGGGGAGGTTTCAGGGAGCTCAGCTATGAGCTTCTCGAAATGGGAGGCAGGCCATGTGTCTCCCCAGTATTACCCAAACCAGGAGACACCTCCCAAATGCGAGAGATGCTTGTCCTTGGCACATGGTTAGGTAAAAATTCCAGCAGAGGGGTAGGGTTTATTCTTATGAGCCCTGGCTTGTTTGCTGAGCATTGGGCCAGGCGAATGGAGACAGTGGGTAGACTGGATGTCAGGCTGGATGTGGGGTAGGTGTCCTTGACCAGAGATCCCTGCGGGCACCAAGAAGAAC
Organism: Hyaena hyaena; assembly: GCF_003009895.1. Lineage (NCBI taxonomy): Eukaryota > Metazoa > Chordata > Mammalia > Carnivora > Hyaenidae > Hyaena > Hyaena hyaena. The sequence continues at coordinate 2,750,172 of NW_024080644.1, read as the reverse complement.
CAGGGGGCCGGAAGCAGGAAGACTGAAGGATACTGGGTGTTCTGCTTACCTATTACCACATAATAAATGGCTCCAGAACAGTGTTGTCAAACCCTAACGACCACTTACACTGCTCACGAGTTGGGGGCTTGACTGGGCTCAGCCAGGCAGTTCTTGATAGGGGGGCTTCTTAGGTTGCAGTGACATGGTGGCCAGGGCTGGAGTCCTCAATGACTTCTTCACTCACAGGTCTGATTCTTGAGCTGGGAAGACCCCCACGGCTTGGGATAGACCCACTGGGGTTCTTTGGACCTCCCCTCCTTCTCTAGTTCTAGGTGGCTTTGCCCCGTGGCCTTTCCAACATGGCAGCTCAGGACCACAGTACTTCTTACTCATCAACTCAGGGCTTTCAAGAAAGAGAACCAGGCAGAAATCGGGGTGCCTTTTATGACCCAGTCTTGGAAATGATGTAGTATCAGTTCTGCCATATCTATTCATTCCACGGGAGTCTGGAAGTCCAGTCCATATTCCAGAGGAAGGGGCCAGATCCCTCCACATTTTGATAGGATGACCGTCAAAGAATTTGGGGACGTATTTTAAAGCCACCACAGTGAGTTAGGAGATGGCAAGCAGGCACTTGGCTTGAATGTTTGATTGGACCCGCACATTTGTCTTTCTCGATTTTCTAATTTGGCTGCTTGTTTCCCATGATGCAGACAGGCCCTGGCTCAAATTCCCAGCAGCATGTTAGTAACTAACAGGCTTGCGCCTCATGGGCTGGACCCACTGACTCCAGTTAATCCTGCTTCATCATTATGCCAAGAGAGCTCATTCCAACTGAAATTTGACTATTGGTTTTTAATTTTGGTGCCATTTTTCATGCTGATGGCTCTTCTGGCTGACAGTGAATTACCCTGGGTGCAAATTAAATACAATAGAATTGCTAATCAGGCCATTAGAATACGCTGACAGGAGGAAATCTACAAGTTGTTAGACCTGGGTGGGCTCTCCCCTTGCCTTTGGGACAGAATTCACTGGACTTCGAATGGACCTGTACTTAGGACCCATTCAAGTCTTGGAAATGGACCCCTGCATGCAGTCTGCTGGAGGGACTGACTGGGGCCAGCGATCCTACTCGGGTTCAGCTGATTCCCTCTGCAGGAAAAATGTCAGCCTGGAAGCACACAGGTTCCCTAGGGATTGCTGTCTAATGTTCCATCCACTCTTTTCCGGCGAAGAAGTGTCTCGATTCAATTCTCCACCTCCAGGCCCACAAGGAAGGCACCAAATATCTGGCCTAATGAACAATATTCTCCGGTTTCTAAATTTACAGGGAAGGTGAGAACACACTAGAGGTTTTCCTCTTGTGTCCAATTTCTGCACAAAGAAAGACTTATCTGCCGAAGACTTCGGGTGGCCCATTCAGAGTTTCTGCGTATTTTTTTTAATCCCAACAAACGTGACTGAGAGGAAATAGATTCAGAAGCCACTTCCTTATGGGTGTTAGTAAATAGCGGTTCTGTAAATCAGGAGGCATTAGGCCTTCAGAAAAGACAGAATGTGGTCTTCAAGGGCGAAGATGCAAGTCTGGACGCTGTGCAGTGATCTCAGATGGGGAGGGAGGAGCCCTGGGGATGATTTACAAGTGACGAGAGGAGCCCACCGAATCAATAATAGCCAACGCTTACTGAAAGCTGCCGGCCGTATCCGGACACTCGAAGTGCTTGCAGCACTTCCTGTTCACCCCAGGTTTCTGTGCACCACCCCCATGTAATGCATCGTAATCTTAAGGTTATGTAACTTTCCCATGGTCACCCAACAAGTGAGAGGCAGGACCAGTGTTATTAGATTGAGTTCGGTTGCCAGAGGAAGGGGGAAAAAATAAATACTGGCCCCGATACGATAGATTTTTTTCTTCCTTCCTCCCCTCTCTCCTTCCTTGGCTTCACACCCAGCTCAAAGCCCAATGTGGGGCTTGAACTCATGACCCTGAGATCCCTGAGATCAAGACCTGAGCTGAGATCAAGAGTCAGATGCTTAACCAACTGAGCCACCGAGGGCACACTTCTTTTTTTTTTTTTTTCAAACCATCCAGAAACAAGCTCTACCCAATGCCATATTTGCTTAGTTTATTTAATTAAAAATTTTTTTTATTGTTTTATTTATTTCTAAGAGAGAGAGAGAGGCAGCGTGAGCAGGGGAGCGTCAGAGAGAGAGAGGGAGACACAGAATCTGAAGCCGGCTCCAGGCTCTGAGCTAGCTATCAGCACAGAGCCCGACGTGGAGATTGAACCCACGAATTGTGAGATCATGACCTGAACCGAAGTCGGATGCTTAACCGACTGAGCCACCCAGGCACCCCTATTTATTTAATTTTTAAGTAAGCTCTACACCCAACATGGGGCTCAAACTCATGACCCTGAGACTAAGAGTCCCACGCTCCACTGACTGAGTCAGCCAGGAGCCCCCAAGGTAGATATTCTTTCTCACACAAAGTTTGGAGGTAAGCAGTCTAACTCTAGTATGGTGGCTTCAGAATCAAAAGCCACCCAAGTTCTTTCTCTCTTGTCATTCTGCCTTCTCCAACGTACGGTCTCTGCCTTGGGTTGCCAGATAAAATACGAAATGCCCTGTTAAACTGTAATTTCAGATAAACAATGAATAATTTCATGTTATAAGTATGTCCCATGCCACATTAAAGCATTAAATAAAACAATAAAGCAAAAGTAGTAAACATTTTTATTGAATAAAAATTAATTAAAATTAAAATATTTAATTTTATTTTACCTTTTTTTTGATGTTTATTTAGTTTTGAGAGAGAGAGAGAGAGTGGGGAAGGGGCAGAGAGAGAGGGAGAGAGAAAGTTCCAAGCATGCTCCAGGCTCTGCACTGTCAGCATGGAGCCCGATGCGGGGCTTGAACCTACGAACCGAAAGATCATGACCTCAACTAAAATCAGACATTTAAGCGACTGAGCCACCCAAGCGCCCCCAAAAGAAAATATTTTAATTTGCTCAATGTGGAAACACTCTCTCCACCTCATGATTCAAGATGGCTGCTTGTGTCCCAGCCTTCAGGACCACACTTCAGACAGCAGAAGGAAGGAGGGTTGGGGCGCCTGGCTGGCTCACTCGATAGAGCTATGCGACTCCTTATCTCAGGGTCCTGAGTTTGAGCCCCACCCTGGGCATAGAGTCTGCTTAAAAAGAAGGAGGAGGAGGAGGAGGAGGAGGAGGAGGAGAAGAAGAAGAAGAAGAAGAAGAAGAAGAAGAAGAAGAAGAAGAAGAAGAAGAAGAAGAGGAGGAGGAGGAGGAGGAGGAGGAAAGGAAGAAAGGAGGATCAAAGAACGACTTCCCTCCTTTTAAAGATGTTTCATGGAAGTCACAAGTCACACAGCAAATTACTGCTCACCTCACATTGGCCACACAAGGCTTTTAGGGAGACTGGTCAATCTACCTTTTATGCCGGGCAGCCACGGGCCCAGCTGACAACCAGAACTTCTACATTAAGCGTAGATATTAGGGGTCAACTCAGCATCTGCCACAGCTAGGATTTAAACCTGCTTCAGGGGGCACCTGGGTGGCTCAGTCGGTGAAGCGTCTGACTCTTGACTTCAGCACAGGTCGTGATCTCACGGTTTGTGGGATCGAGCTGCGTGGGGCTCTGCACTGACAGTACTGAGTCTGCTTGGGATTCTCTTTCTCCCTCTCTCTCAAAATAAGTAAATAAACTTTAAAGAAACAAACACCCCCAGTAGGGATGGCTCCTGAGTCTTGGGGCTTAATCTCCCCGCCGTCTTGACTCTCCTCCATTTCATGAAAGGGTGGGGCAGACATCGAGTGTTTCCCCCACACCCCTTTTTGGATCCGTTTTACAGTTTCTAGGTGCCTCTTCTCTGACATCTGTGCTTTGGCTGCTAACGGCTGGCACGTGAGATACCCTTCAGCGGCCGGCCCTTGGACCACTGGAGCTGCTCGGCCCACACCTGGGAATTTGGATGGCATGGAGCCAATGACTTGCGGTACAGGGAGTCTGCCAACCCAGCTCCCTCGCCTGGAGGCGGGACCAACACCAACGTGTAATTTACATGCCAGAGCCCCAGACAGCGTCAGGCCAGTTTGAGTGCGCATCCTGCCCTTGCTTGGCTGCTTCCCTTCTTGTGTCTCGCTTTCCCCGCTCCCTTAACTGGTCTTTCCTGGAAGCGCCCCCGTCATAACTCACTTGCACACGAATCCTTGTCGCAGTGTCTTAGTGGCCCGAGATAAGGGTTTACCCTGGAAAATATAAATAGGAGGCCGGACAGCACTTTTGAAGACAAAGCAGTTCTCTTGTCACGTGCCCCTCCGTGATGAAGAGGCCAAAGTGACTCGCAAAGCCCTTGAGTTTGAATGAGGTCACACCCAGCCTTACGGGGCAAATCCCTAGCTGTGACAACTTGCTCGAAGTTGGACATTTAATAAGTAATCCAATCTCCCTCCAAGCTGCAGGTTTTCAAAGAGAATGCGTATTTGTCAGGGTTCGGCCAGGAAAGCAGAGCAGTCTGTGTTTCAAATGGAGACGAATTTCATTCTGGAGATCAGGTGCTAATCAAACAAGTTGGAAGAGTTGGAAGAGCAAAGGTTTAGGAAAGCCAGCTCTCTGATTTCCCCCAAACATCCCGAGCGTCAGAATGTACAGTGAGTTGCACTCGGGCCCGGAAGACCAAGGTAGGTGATTCTCAGGGAAGCGCCTGGGGGTTGCCATGAAGATTTCCACTTGCTGTACCCTTCATGTCTGCCTGCTGGTTTTGGAGAAGTGATAATAATTATCGCTTCTGGCCTCCCTTTGGCCTTCCAGGTCTTGTGCAAGAATAGGAGATGCTCATTATCTGTGGATTCTGTCTTTGTAAATTTGCTTACTCGCTACGATGTGTTCATAACCCCCGAATCAATAGGCACAATATGTTCACAGTTATTCTCGGACTTGTACAGATCGGTGAAAAACTTGGGTCACCGGGTGCACCGTTTCCTAGCTGAGGTTGAACAAGGTGAGGCTCTGACTTCTCGTTTCAGCTCTCATACTATAAACAAGGGTCCCTTTTGTGGTCTATTTAGAGCCATGTTTTTCACAGTTTTGTGCTTTTCGTTGGTGATTTTGTTGTATGTAATGGCCTCCATGTGTAGTGCTGAAGAGATTGCTATGTGCCTTGCAGAGAAGATATGTGTGTTGGATAAGCTTCATTCAGGCTGATTTATAGGACTGCTGGCCATTAACAAATTAATGGTATATATTAAATAAGGTGTCTTTAAATAGAAACATACATAGGGGTGCCCGTGTCGCTCAGTCAGTTGAGGTCAGTCAGTTGGGATTCTCTTTTTCTCTCCTTCTCTCTGACCCTCTCCCCCTCACACTTTCTCTCTTTCAAAGTAAATAAACTTAAAAAAAAAAAAAAAAAACAGAACCACACATCAAACAAGGCTGAGTATTGATTAGTTCTCAAAAATGTCTTGTTCAAAGACTCCCCAGAAACGAAACCTGCATTTCCACTGGGAGCAATGGGTCAGTATCCACTAACTCTGTGTTCACAGCAACTTGATAGAACATAGCTACCATGAGTAATGATAGATTATTGGTAAAATCTAGCTGGTAACCCATTTGGCATGGAATGATGGAGAATGTAATTCCCAAGCCTCCGGTCACGACCATACTTGGGAGAGCCTAGAAGGGGGAATAGTGTTGCTGACCGACGACCCAAGGCAGTGTGTTAAACCATTTAATGCTTAAAACAATTTTTTTAACAGTTGCCTCAGGGTTTACAGTAATTAATTGGTGTCTACCTTCAAATAACATTATACCACATGTAAATATTTTATTCAGAGCATACTCCCCATTCCTCCGTCCCAGCATACATTTTATTTTTATATATGCTATAAACACCCAATGCATTGTCATTGTCAGCATAGCAGACTGACTCTAGGCAGTCAGTTATCTTTTAGAGAACCTCTCAAATTAAATGAATTATTATTTACCTTTATTGGTTCTAATTCTAGCCATCTTCATTTATTTGTGTAGATCTAAGTGTCTGCCTGATACCATATTCCTTCGGCCTATAACATTTCTTATGGTGCATTTCTTCTGGCAATGGATTCTCTCATTTTTTCCTTTGAGAAAGGATTTCTGCGTATGCATGTGTGTGTGTTTAATTATTTTTTAAAATTTATTTCAATTCAATGTATGTGTATATTTAAGTGACAGTATATTATTTGCATTGCTTTTACTACCAGCTTTATCGAGGTCTACTTGATAAGTAAATAGTAAGATGGGGCACCTGGGTGGCTCAGTCGGTTAAGCGTCTGACTCTTGATCTCAGCTCAGGTCTTAATCTCATGGTTGTGAGTTCCAGCCCCAGGCTGGGCTCTGCACTGGGCATGAAGCCTACTTAAAAATAAAAAAAGAAAGAAAATAGGTGAGATAAAGTGTACGACATGATGAGGGGCACCTGGGTGGCTCAGTCAATTAAGCGACTGATTCTTGATTTTGGCTCAGGTCATGATCTCATGGTTCATGAGTTCGAGTCCCGAATCGGGCTCAGGGATGACAGCATGGAGCCTTCTTGTGATTCTCTCTCCTTCTCTCTCTGCCCCTCCACTGCTCACTCTCAAAAATAAATAAGTAAACATTTAAAAGTGTACAACATGATGAATTGAATATAGGTATACATTGTGAAAGGATTCCTCCTATCAAGTTTATTAACAATTCATCACCTCACATATTCACATTTATTACATTTCTTTAAAAATTTTTTTAATGTTTTATTTACTTTTAAGAGAGAGAGAGATACACACACAGAGTGTGAGCAGGGGAGGGGCAGAGAGAGACACACACACAGAATCCGAAGCAGGTTCCAGGCTCTGAGCTGCCAGCACAGAGCCTGACACGGGGCTCGAGGTCACGTGCTGTGAGATTGTGACCTGAGCAGAAGTCGGCCGCCCAACCAACTGAGCCACCCAGGTGCTCCATGGCACCCCTCTTTTAAAATATTTTTTTGTTGGGTATAGAATTTGGGGCAAACATGTTCTTTTTTGGTCTTAAACCACATTAAGGATGGCATTTTGTCTTTTGCCTTGCATGATTTCTGATGAAAAGTCAGCCATAATTCCTATCTTTGTTCTATTGTACATCATGTGTCTTTTTTGTCCAGCTGCCTTTATAATTTTCTCTTTGTCTTAGGTTTCCAGCAGCTTAAATATACTATGCCTAATGGTTTTTTATTTGTGTTTTAATCTTGCTTAGTTTTTTTCTGAACCTTTCGGACCTGTGGTTTGGTTTCTGTCATTAATTTTGGAAAGTTCTCAGCCATATTTCTTCAAATATTTCTTCTGCCACACTTTCTCACCTCTCCTGGTGGTCCTATTGCATATATGTTAGACTGATATTGTCCCATGGCTCTTTGGTGTTCTGTTCTGGTTTTCTCTCTGCTCTTGCTTTCTCTTAGTGTTTGGGTAATTTCCACTGATCTATCTTCAAAATTGCTGACTCTTTCTTCAGCTGTGTCAAATCTCCTGACGAGCCATCAGAGGCACATTAGTGTTCTTCTTTCTGATTTTTTAAAAGTGTGTTCATTGATTCTCAAGAAAAAGAGAATGAGTGCACACATGCACACATGTGCATGAGCCAGAGAGGGGCAGAGAGAGGGGGAGAGAGAGAATCCCAAGCAGGCTCCATGCTGTCAGAATGGGGATGGACACAGGGCACAGTCTCACAAACTGTGAGATCATGTCCTAGGCCAAAATCAAGAGTTGGACACTTGGGGTGCCTGGGTGGCTCAGTCGATTAAGCGTCTGACTTTGGTTAAAGTCATGGTCCCGCGATACAGAAGTTAGAGGTCCACATCTGGCTGGCTGCTGTCAACATGGAGCCTGCTTTGGATCCTCTGCACCTCACTTGCTTGTGCACTCTCTCTTTGAAAAATAATAAACATTAAAAAAAAAAAAGTCAGACACGTACCAGACTCAGCTGCCAGGGCGCCCCAGTGTTTTCCGTTTGTAGTGTGTCCATTGGATTCGTTCCTATAATGATCTTCCCTCTGATGAAAGTACCCCATCTGATTTTGCATGTTGTCCACGATTTCCCTTAGGGCCAGTATCTAGTGGCATCTGCCCCAGGCAAACAAGGGCTCGCTCTTCTCTCACCTAGGAAGCACCTGTCTGTCCTTAGAGTTCATGACACTTGGTTGCCCTGGGACCTGAGCCCGCCGAGGAGTCCACAGAAAGTGCTGATTTTCAGATGATTCAGCATTTGGTTATCGTCCCATGGGTATCCTTTCCAGCATGTGACATCCCAAATAGGCTACTATTTTTTAAGAGAATGGCTTTTTTAGAAAAAGTATAAGAATCAATGTGTTTAATTCTTGATTTCTTTCAAATTCTGAAATGAGCATCTATAACCAAAGCAAGGCACTAGTTGGTACTGGGTAGAATTCCAGATGAAACTCTCAGTCTCCTTACCACTCACTAGCTTAGAAGCCACGGTAAGTAGAGTAAGAAATTGATCAAACTTAATACATTGCCTCCTGTTGTCATGTGATTGGTGCCCTCCCAAAGCTCATAGGTGGAAACCCTAACCCCAATGTGCCTGTATTCGGAGATGGGCCTTTAAGGAGGTAATTCAATTTAAATGAGGCAAGAATGGACACTTAACCCGATCTGACTGGGGTTCATAAAAGACGACAAGACACAAAGGAGGGCTGAGCACAGACGGCAGGGTTCTGGTCACCATCACAGTGGAAGGGCCGCCCTCAGACACCGGCCGCGTGTCCCACAATACAACTCCACGAGGACACTCCCTGGGGACGGCATCAGATCTCACCGGTTCAGGGCCCAGTCCCACAGAACTGCCCTCCCCACCTCAGATGCCTCTCACAAGGCCCAGGGTGTTACCTGCGCCCCTGGGCAACTGGCCAGAGATGGAGGTTCCCACCCCCCACCCTTGGGTTCCATTAAGTTCTTAGAGCCGCTCACAGACCACGGACAGACGTTGTATTTACTAGATTGTCAGTTAAAGTAGAGAAATCAACAGCTAGTAGAAGAGAGACATAAGGTGAGACCCCAAACAAAGGCGCTTCTGTCCCGGTGGAGTTTGGGGTCCTAACAGTGGCACGTGGGGCACATGGGAGTCTCAGTCCCTTGAACGCCTCTGATTCTTGATTCAGGCACACCTCGTGGTCTCACAGTTTGTGAGACGGAGCCCCGCGTCGGGATCTGTGCTGACAGTGAGGAGCCTGCTTGGGATTGTCTGTCTCCCTCTCTCTCTCTCTCTCTCGGCCCCTTCCCCACCCGCAAAGTTCAACAGAAAGAAACTTAAGAAAACCTGATTCACTCTCAAGCCCCTCCCTCTCCATTCCCAGAGCGTGGGGGTGACGGGGAACTGAAAGTCCCAAGCTTCCAATCACAACATTGGTTGCCCTGGCAAGCAGCCCCCGTCCTTAAGAGGAGCCTCAAAGTCACCTCTTTGACATAGAAAAGGCCACCTTTATGGCTCTGAGGACTGAGGAGACTCCAACCATGTTTGGAGCTCGGTGCCAGAAACGGGGCTGGAGGTGAAACATGTATTTCTTCTTATAAAAAGGCCTCTTGTGAAAGGGCCACAAGAGGACAGGCCACGTGGGGACACAGGGAGAGGGTGGCCATCTGCAAGCAAAGGTCGGAGGCCTCACGATAAACCACCCCTGCCGGCATTTGATTTTGGCCTCCCCCCCCCCCCCCCCAACTGTGAGAAAATAAAGTCCTGCGCTGAAGCCCCCAGTCTGTGCATGTTCTTTGCGCAGCCCAAGCACACTGATCTCCACCCCCCCCACAATGCCAGGGGCGGCAGATGCTCCCCCCCAGCCCCCCTGCAGCACCTGTCTATGAAACAATCACAGGTACATCACTCATTGGTTAAACCTCATTCCTTTATTTCGGTGGTTCATACATTCCAGCAAGTTTGGGGGACAGAGGGGAAAGAGCAAGAAAGCCACAAGGCTATAGGTGAAAAGGACTTCAAACCGTGGTTTGCTTTCTTGGGTCAAGAGAAAGAACTTGAGAGTCAGTGCTCGCTGTAAATCAAAGCGGAGTAGAAACAAATGGATTGTCTTGAACTTGGCGTCGTCCACGCTATCTTCTCATCTCATCACCTACATTTTATCGGGGATTACTAGTGTCGTGGGACAGCGGACCTAAGGGCGGAACCAAACAGGGGAAGGAACCGGGAGTGCCGAACAGAAGCTCGGATCGCGGGCCCCAGGGGCGCGGCCGGCGGCTCAGTAGAAGCACACGGTGTGCAGGAAGGTTTTGCCGCTCTTGGCCTCGAACTCCAGCAGCACGCCGTCTATGTCGTTCTCCATATCCGCGGTGCGCTGAAGGCACTGGCACAGCTTGCAGATGAGGAACGCGCCCACAGTGGCCTCTTCCGGGTTGTCCTCGATGTCCACGTTGATCACGTGCACCGGCTGGCAGGTCACCTGCTCTCTGGAATGCATGTCTTCCACCACCTGGTCGTACACTCTCTCTTTGCATGTGATGATCAGGTCGAACTCGTCTCGGCAGCTCTGGAACCTCTCTGGCCGGGGCTTGATCCTCTTGTTTCGTTCCAACATGTGTAAAACGCCGTTCTGCGTATACAGGTGCCTGTCCTTCCTGAGCAGATCGTGGTACATCTGTTCGTAGGTGGTGCGGAAATCGTAAACGTTGGGCTTGTCGGGCACAGGGCCGGGCAGCTTCACTATTGTTCCTGTTCCGAAGGACCGCACACTGAATCCGCGTTTGCTGAGGACGCGGTGCACCTCCATGCTCCGGTTTTGGTTGCTGCAGCACACCACCGCCAGACGCAGCGGCGGGGTGGACTCAGTGGCGGCTTCGCTGCCTGCGACGCACGGGTTGAAGGACTCGCTCGAGGCCATGGGGCCAGCAAAATGGCCACTGGGACAGCAGGTAGTCGTTGCGCCGGGATCACAACGTCTTCGACGGATGTACCTGTGCGTCAGTACACGTGCACAGCAGGGTCGTGTGCACAGCGTGGGCGCGTGCATGGTGGCTCCTCCGCATTCTGCAGGCCAAGTGTCCTAGATGCTCAAAGATGATTCTCAGGGAATCATGTTCCCCAGTGTTTACGTGCCTTTGCAAAGTAACTTTGCAGTGTTTCTTCCATCAACATGTACAATTGTCTACACTTTAAGTCCGAGTTGGCCTTGATTTTGTCATCAATAAAATGTGACTGACCTGATGTGGGTGTGGGGGAGGGGTCTAAGCCTAGGGCTCTGGAAGCTCAGCGTCTTCCCTGTTTGCTCAGACTAACCTCATTCATCAACCTTCTGGAAAACAAATCTGTGGCTCCTAAACCTGTTAGCCAGTAGGCTTGTGCCCACTTATCACCTGATTCTGTGGCCGTGTCTCTCACTGTAGTTCCCTGTGTTCAGCCTTTATAAATTCTCTCCAGGGCTCCCTTACCCTGCCTTCAGTCCAGTCCCCTCAAATCCAGTCTGTTCTGCAGCCAAAGTGTTTGTCTAGAAAGTATGTCAATTCATGCTTTATTGGTGCTTCAAATCCTAGCATTGAAATAGTAGCAAGTGTGGGTGGGAGTGGTTTTGTAGGAAGTGGAGAGCCTCCTTCAGGATCTGTGTCATCAAGCACCAACATTCCTTTTTTTTGTTTTTAAATTTCATTTACACAATTCCTTTGTGTATTGTCCTCTGGTAAACTCCGATCAGACTGGATTAAGTCTCCATCCTTTAGCCTCATTTAAACTGAATTACCTCCTTAAAGGCCCCATCTCCAAATACATGCACATTGAGGTTAGGGTTTCCACATAACTTTGGGAGGGCACCATTCAGTTGATAACAGGAGACAACACATTAAGTTTGATCAATTACTTACATTATTTACCACAGCTTCTAAGCTAGTCTCATGGAGACTGAGAGTTTCCCCTTGAATTCCACCCAGTAATCACCAGTGCCTCGGTTTCCTTTCTATGCACATTTGCGGGATTTGAAACAAACCAGGAATTAAACACATTGATTCTTATATTTTTTTCTAAGGAAGCCACTCTCTTAAAAAAAAAAAGTAGTAGCCTAGTTAGGATGTCACATGCTGGAAAGGGTACCCTTGGGACCATAACCAAACGCTGAATCATCTGATCACCACTGCCTTCCGCGGACTCCTCGGTGAGCTCAGGTCCCAGGGCAACCAAGTGTCATGAACTCTAAGGACAGACAGGTGCTTCCTAGGTGAGAGAAGAGCGAGCCCTTGTTTGCCTGGGGCAGATGCCACTAGACACTGGCCCTAATGGAAACGGTGGACAACATGCAAGATCAGATGGGTATGTTCATCAGAGGGAAGAATATTGTAAGGATGAATCCGGAGAAAATGCTACAAATGGAAAACACTGGGGTGCCCAGGGGGCTGAATCGTTTAAGTGTCTGACCCTTTTTGTTTTAATATTGATTATTTTTGAGAGCGAGCAAGTGGAATCAGGAGGCAGGCTTGGAGAGAGGGGGACCGAGGATCCAAAGCGGGCTCCATGCTGACAGCAGCCAGCTCAATGTGGAACCCAAGTCTTGAATCGCGTGATCATGACCTGAGCCAAAATCAAGTGTCAGACACCTAACCGAACGAGCCACCCAGGTACCTCGATGCTGTCAGATTTCTATAGGGCCTGGCTCGGGCTCCTGGAGCATCTGTCTGGAGGAGACCTGGAAGTGGCTGGAAATGGACAGCAAGGAGATCATAGGGAGCGGGGCCTGGCTGCAGGTGCTACACTCACATCAAGCACTTTACAGTCCCGTGGGGAAGACTAATCATCAGAAAGCCGCCTGACAAGTGGAGCTCACAGGGGCTGCTGGGAACACAAAGAAGGCCCGAACCCTGGAGGCCTCCCCAAGGAGGCAGCCTTAGGAAGAGGCTGAGTCTTCACAGGCACCCAAGGGCTGGCCTGGGAGAAGGGGCCGGGAAAGAGCCGCTGAGGCTGTGACAGGTGGGCTGCTTCAGGGGTTTTCAGGTCATCCTGGGTGGCTGAGCACGGCCAGCAGGTGAAAGGTGAAGACCAGGGAGGAGGCAGGGAGACAAAGTGGTGCTACTTGTCGGGATGAGCACTGGGGGCTTTATGTAATCATAAGAATCTAGTCCCAAAGACAAGAGCACATCGTATATACTGTATACTAGCCAACGTGACAATGAATTGTGTAAAAAAAATTAAAAAATCATACAATGAGAAAAGTGGTGCTTCATCACGCAGAGCCTGAATGAGCCCCCACTTCCTTCAAAACCCCTCCCACCTGCACTTGCTACTATTTCATTGCTCCCATGGTAAGCACCCCTGGGTTGTCAAAGATATACACTGTAGACAAATCACTGTGGCTTGCAGAGCACAAAACGGATTGGAGGGGAACGGACTGAAGGCAGGGTCAGGGAGCGCTGGAGAGAAATTACAGAGGCTGAACGCACAGGGAAGTGGCCGTGGGGAGAGAGATGGCAGCAGGATCAAGAGATGAAGGGTGTACAATCCTGGTGGCTAACAAGATGAAGAGTCTCAGATTTGCTTTTTCTTAATGTGTAGGATTTTTGAGAGAGAGGCAGTGCGGGAGCAGGGGAGGGGCAGAGAGAGAGGGACACGCAGAATCCGAAGCAGGCTCCAGGCTCTGGGCTGTCAGCTCAGAGCCCGACCTAGGGCTCAACCCCACAACCCGGGAGATCATGACCTCAGCCAACGTTGGCCGCTTAACGGACTGAGCCACCCAGGCGCCCCGAGGAGCCCAGGGCAGGCATCTACACCAGTCATTCTCACTCAGACTGTTAATCACGCCTCTCAACGTTCTATCACACAGGAAGGACTGGTTATCTGGAGCTAGGATACGGCAAGGCGGTCGTTGACATTTCTCCTCCAGCAAGATCTCAGCCATAAACTCTTGAGTGGGGAATGGAGATGCAGGTACCGGGCCAGCGTTAGTAGCCTGAGAGCGTTCATGCCCAACGTCCAAGGGCCCAAAGGCTTGACTGAAATCAAACTTCAGTGAGAGGATTCACAACCTATTTTCCAAGGTGCTCAATATGTGAGAGGGTTACGAGCAGGTGAAAGGCAGTCTTTCCACAACTGTCCTGGATCATTAAAAGATATTTAATTTTATGGGGTATAAATGACATATGAGTTTCATGGGTCCAGCATGACTCCACACTTGTGCATATTAAGAAATGATCCGCACTAAGTCTCATCAGCAGCCATCACCACACACCAATCCCACTTTTTTCCCCACATGGGAACTTGTAAGGCTACTCTGTTACCAACTGTCCAATGTGCGACAGAGTCCACACGGGCTCAAACTCGCAAACTGTGACATCATGACCTGAGCCAACGTCATGGACTTAACAGATGGACGCCCTTTTTGGGGTTTTGTTTTTGTTTGTTTGTTTGTTTTTAATGTTTGGATATCTTTTTGAATTAGTGCTTTTCCCTTCTTCAGATAAACACCCCAAAGTGGAATTGCCCATCACATAGTACCTAAATCCCCTCCGAGCAAACACGGAACACAAAGCCTCTGGAGCCCTAGGCTTAGGCTCCCCCCCTCCCCCACAACCACGGTAGGTCGGTCACATTCGTTTCTCGACAACGTCCAGGCCAGCTCATACGTAAAGGCTAGAGGAATAATTCTACCTCTTGAGGGAAGGACCACTGCAGGGATACTGTGCAAAGGGGTGTGAACACTGGGAGACAGGATACTCTGGGAATCATCTTTGAGATTCTACCACAGCTACCAGGATGGGAGGCTGACAGGATGCCGGGCACGCGCCCACGCAATGCACACGGCCCCACTGTGCTCCTCATGACGCACCGCTACGTCACAGAGGTCGTCACATTGGAGGTTATGACCTCGGCGCCACGTAACCCGGGTGTCACGCGAGTCCTGACGCACCGGTACTTCCGTTGAAGACATAGTGGCCCCGGCGCCACGACTGCCTGCTGTCCCAGTGGCCGTTTCGCTGGCACCGCGGCCCCATGGCTTCGAGCGAGTCCTTCAACCCGTGCGTCGCAGGCAGCGAAGCCGCCACTGAGTCCACCCCGCCGCTGCGTCTGGCGGTGGTGTGCTGCAGCAACCAAAACCGGAGCATGGAGGTGCACCGCGTCCTCAGCAAACGCGGATTCAGTGTGCGGTCCTTCGGAACGGGAACCATCGTGAAGCTGCCCGGCCCTGTGCCCGACAAGCCCAACGTTTACGATTTCCGCACCACCTACGATCAGATGTACCACGATCTGCTCAGGAAGGACAGGCACCTGTATACGCAGAACGGCGTTTTACACATGTTGGAACGAAACAAGAGGATCAAGCCCCGGCCGGAGAGGTTCCAGAGCTGCCGAGACGAGTTCGACCTGATCATCACGTGCGAAGAGAGAGTGTACGACCAGGTGGTGGAAGACATGCATTCCAGAGAGCAGGTGACCTGCCAGCCGGTGCACGTGATCAACGTGGACATCGAGGACAACCCGGAAGAGGCCACTGTGGGCGCGTTCCTCATCTGCAAGCTGTGCCAGTGCCTTCAGCGCACCGCGGATATGGAGAACGACATAGACGGCGTGCTGCTGGAGTTCGAGGCCAAGAGCGGCAAAACCTTCCTGCACACCGTGTGCTTCTACTGAGCCGCCGGCCGCGCCCCTAGGGCCTGCGATCCGAGCTTCTGTTCGGCACTCCCGGTTCCTTCCCCTGTTTGGTTCCGCCCTTAGGTCCGCTGTCCCACGACACTAGTAATCCCCGATAAAATGTAGGTGATGAGATGAGAAGATAGCGTGGACGACGCCAAGTTCAAGACAATCCATTTGTTTCTACTCCGCTTTGATTTACAGCGAGCACTGACTCTCAAGTTCTTTCTCTTGACCCAAGAAAGCAAACCACGGTTTGAAGTCCTTTTCACCTATAGCCTTGTGGCTTTCTTGCTCTTTCCCCTCTGTCCCCCAAACTTGCTGGAATGTATGAACCACCGAAATAAAGGAATGAGGTTTAACCAATGAGTGATGTACCTGTGATTGTTTCATAGACAGGTGCTGCAGGGGGGCTGGGGGGGAGCATCTGCCGCCCCTGGCATTGTGGGGGGGGTGGAGATCAGTGTGCTTGGGCTGCGCAAAGAACATGCACAGACTGGGGGCTTCAGCGCAGGACTTTATTTTCTCACAGTTGGGGGGGGGGGGGGGGAGGCCAAAATCAAATGCCGGCAGGGGTGGTTTATCGTGAGGCCTCCGACCTTTGCTTGCAGATGGCCACCCTCTCCCTGTGTCCCCACGTGGCCTGTCCTCTTGTGGCCCTTTCACAAGAGGCCTTTTTATAAGAAGAAATACATGTTTCACCTCCAGCCCCGTTTCTGGCACCGAGCTCCAAACATGGTTGGAGTCTCCTCAGTCCTCAGAGCCATAAAGGTGGCCTTTTCTATGTCAAAGAGGTGACTTTGAGGCTCCTCTTAAGGACGGGGGCTGCTTGCCAGGGCAACCAATGTTGTGATTGGAAGCTTGGGACTTTCAGTTCCCCGTCACCCCCACGCTCTGGGAATGGAGAGGGAGGGGCTTGAGAGTGAATCAGGTTTTCTTAAGTTTCTTTCTGTTGAACTTTGCGGGTGGGGAAGGGGCCGAGAGAGAGAGAGAGAGAGGGAGACAGACAATCCCAAGCAGGCTCCTCACTGTCAGCACAGATCCCGACGCGGGGCTCCGTCTCACAAACTGTGAGACCACGAGGTGTGCCTGAATCAAGAATCAGAGGCGTTCAAGGGACTGAGACTCCCATGTGCCCCACGTGCCACTGTTAGGACCCCAAACTCCACCGGGACAGAAGCGCCTTTGTTTGGGGTCTCACCTTATGTCTCTCTTCTACTAGCTGTTGATTTCTCTACTTTAACTGACAATCTAGTAAATACAACGTCTGTCCGTGGTCTGTGAGCGGCTCTAAGAACTTAATGGAACCCAAGGGTGGGGGGTGGGAACCTCCATCTCTGGCCAGTTGCCCAGGGGCGCAGGTAACACCCTGGGCCTTGTGAGAGGCATCTGAGGTGGGGAGGGCAGTTCTGTGGGACTGGGCCCTGAACCGGTGAGATCTGATGCCGTCCCCAGGGAGTGTCCTCGTGGAGTTGTATTGTGGGACACGCGGCCGGTGTCTGAGGGCGGCCCTTCCACTGTGATGGTGACCAGAACCCTGCCGTCTGTGCTCAGCCCTCCTTTGTGTCTTGTCGTCTTTTATGAACCCCAGTCAGATCGGGTTAAGTGTCCATTCTTGTCTCATTTAAATTGAATTACCTCCTTGGCCGGGAGGCAAGATGGCGGAGAAGTAAGGAGCTCTGTACATTTTACATTTCGCCTGCACCCATCTCTCAAACAGAGAAGGCCTGAAGCCACAGGACACTGAGCCACAGGAGTTTGGAAGAAAGAGACAGAGGACACTGGGAAGGCAACCTCATAAGTGCGTGAGTGCGAACTGGGGAAGATAAAAGCGGGACGGGAGGCAGAGATACTGAGGGCGGGGAGGGAACACGGCTTGCGAGCAGCTGCGGTGACTGATAAACCGGCGAGTGGTGGCGAGCTGCCGCGAGTCCAGGGGAAAGGAAAGAAAGGCTGAGATTGCTCATAGTACCGTCCCTGGAGAAGAGAAAAAAACCTCAGCTTGGAAAGACAGTGTTTTCTACCTCTGGCTGGGGTGCTGACTTTAAACTAGGTGCCCAGGTCCCAGAAGGCGCCAGGAAACACTGAACTGCCGTGCACCCGGCACCATCCATGGCGGCAGCGGCCTGGTGAACCGGCTGCAACGCCTGCGGAGGCGGTCCCGGTGCCGGGTGAAGCGGCACTGGCACCGGGTGAAGTGGCGGCGGCGACCCGGTGAAGCGGAACTGGCGCCGGGTGAAGCGGCGGCGGCGGCGACCCGGTAAGGCGGTCGTGGCGCCGGGTGAAGCGGCGGCGGCGGCGACCCGGTGAAGCGGAACTGGCGCTGGGTGAAGTGGCCGCCGCGCGCGCGACAGCGGCCCGCTGAAGCGGCGGCGGCGACCCAGTAAAGCGGTACTGGTGCCCCGTGCAGGGGCGGCGCACGCGACAGCAGCCCGCTGAAGCGGCGGCGGCGACCCGGTGAAGGGGTCCCGGCGCTGGGTGAAGCGGTAGCCGCGAGCGGGACAGCGGCCCGCTGAAGCGGTGACGGCGACCCGGTGAAGCGGTCCTTGCGCCCCGTGAAGGGGCGGCGCACGCGACAGCGGACCGCTGAAGCGGCGGCGACCCGGTAAAGTGGTCCCGGCGCTTGGTGGAGCGGCAGTGGCGACCCGGTGAAGGGGTCCCGGCGCTGGGTGAAGCGGCGGGCGCGCGCGCGACAGCGGCCTGCTGAAGCGGCGGCGGCGACCCGGTAAAGCGGTACTGGTGCCCCGTGCAGGGGCGGCGCACGCGACAGCAGCCCGCTGAAGCGGCGGCGGCGACCCGGTGAAGGGGTCCTTGCGCCCCGTGAAGGGGCGGCACACGCGACAGCGGCCCGCTGAAGCGGCGGCGGCGACCCGGTAAATCGGTCCCGGCGCCCGGTGAAGGGGCGGCGGCCGCGATACAGCGGCCCACTGAAGCGGCAACGACCGGAAAAACGGTGCCCGCGCCCTGTAAAGCAGCAGTGGCGCGCAACAGTGGGACTCACTACATCCACGCGGACTCGACAGACCAGAAGTTGCTACATTCCCTGAACGCACTCGGGTTGTATCCCTGCTTGACCGGCGGCGGATCCGAGGATGAGACACTTCCCCCCCCCACCCCCTTTCAACCCGCTGGCAACAGGGCAGCAGCGACCTGTGGGACTGTTCAGGGCGGTATAACAAAGCCCGTGGCCTGGGACCTGGAAACAGGCGGGGTGTGGAGCATAGAGCTCAGCCCTCCTTGGCTACAGCCTCAGCACAGGGAGATTAGACCGAAGAAGTGATTTGCAACGCTTGGTTGAGAAGGGACTGGGGCGACGCTATTCTTCTCCCCACAACCACCAAGGAGGGGCCTCAGGGAGGCCAGCGGAGACAGTGGAGACAAGACCTGCCTACACCAAACCATGCCCATCCCCTCCAGATAGCTGTTTCCTTGCTGCTGTAGCTGTTTTTACCTGAGCCTCGGTTTGCGCGTTCATTGGTCTTGTCTGTGCATTTGTGTACCTGTGTTCCCTCTGTGGTTGTCTGTTTTCTTTTTCCAGGGCTGGCTCAAGAAACAAGCCAAACTACACATGGTGGAGAGTCCCAAATACCACTACCAGTAGGGAAACAAAATAACCAAAGGCTCAACAAGAGAAACCAAGAGACACCATCCAAAGAACACTTCCTGAACAGACAGGCCCTGAACAGTCAAAAGAGCCCTCTCTAATGCAGCAGAACTCACAGGGGCCGTGTGTACAACAAGCTTTTAAAATTAACAAGAGATAGAAAGCTAACCAAAATGATGAAATGGAAGAACTCTCCTCCAAAGAAACTCCAGGAAGAAATGACAGCTAGAGAACTGCTCAAAACAGATATAAGCAACATAACTGAACAAGAATTTAGAACAATAATCATAAAATTAATCGCCGGGCTTGAAAAAAGCATGGAGGACATCAGAGAAACTATGGCTACAAACAATATGGAGCTTAAAAATAGTTATGGTGAATTAAAAAATGGGATAAATGAGATACATAATAAACGGGAGGCTTCCAATGCACGGATTAAAGAGGCAGAAAGGAGAATTAGTGATTTAGAAGACACTATTATAGAAAAAGAAGAAACTGAGAAAAAGAGAGATAAACTAATCCAGGAACATGAAAGAAGAGTTCGAGAGG